>NW_010302038.1:0-21197 GCF_000700745.2 Antrostomus carolinensis
CCAAACCATTCTATGATTCTATGATCCTATATTTGCTATATGGTGAGAGAAAGTCCTGAATCCTGACCTTTTTGACTGAATTCAGGAGCAAATTCCCAAGTTACTGTCCATGTCTTAATTTTAAGCTGATGTAGTCTTTGCTTTTTTTCTCTAGTCTTGGCATTGTTTATGCACAATTCCACAGTTTGTCACAGGTGCAATCCAAGGTGTGGAGAAAAATGGTCTTGTGCTCTTGGGCTGTGCCTCTACTGTCCTGTTTTGAGCTCTTCTTGGGATCAGCACTGATGAGAAAAGTGTTGCAGAACTGTGCTCCAGATGGGCAAAACATAGGGGAAGACACTACAGGGGGAAAAAATTGGGGGAGGTCTGGGGGAAATATTCCCCTAAGAGCACTCAAAACTATGAACAGGCAGGGTGTAGCCTGTATTATTGCAGCAAGGGAGAGGAATGGGCGTGGTTGGTGACGGGTTTGGGGAGTGACCCTGCCATTAGGTGTGCCATTGGCGTGGATGGGTTATTGCTGCCTCAAGGGTGCTGATGACTGGTGCTGGGCCCAGGCTGGTTCTTCTGGAGCCTCTTCTCCTTCATCATCTCTTGAGTCCTGCTCCAGGCATGGCCTGACACTGCCAAATCTCTTATGCAGCAGCTGTCAGCTGTGCCAACATGCACGGAGCCATCTGAGGAGCACCAGGTGGGGATGGAGTCTGCATTCACCCTCAGCATTGCAGCTATTGCCACATAAGTGATGGCCATCGGGGCAATTGTGGTCGGTGCTGTGGCATGTAGCCGTGTCGGGCCCTGGCAATTGTTCTCACCTAGTGTACCTTTACCTCCCCACCACCTCAAGCGACCTCCCAAGATTTGGGGATGATCTGAGCCAAACTCCAGGTGAACTCTGGTGACTTGTTTTCTTTATGACCTGATCCATTCCACAATGACTCGTCTGCTTTTAATGGAGCTGCTTTCAATTCATTCCACGCTAGTGAAACCTATAAAATCTGATGGTCTGAAGCAGAAGTGAAAATGGTCTGCTAGGGAGAAAAATAAATGTAGGAGTCATAGACTCATCCATTTTATTATCTTACTGAAAGGTAAAGATAGGTGAATATATAGTAATGAGAGTGCATCTGAATTAATAACAACATAGCAATACTAACTAATGACACTGGTAACCCCCTAGCCCCCCGTCCCTTATGCTTCAAGGTCTCAAGTCAAGTTGCATTGGTTTCCCCTCAATCAGTTGTTCACTAAGCCTGACACTTTTCCGTGCATGAATACACACAAGCTTGCTCCCTCTCCCTCTGCCTCTCACAAAAACCCAAAATATTTTTCTTCTTTCGCCATTTCCTTGATGTTCTGTTACCAGTTTTCTATTTTACCATCCAATGTAATCAGAGTTATTTAATATTAATATAATTTTAAAAAATACCATTTATTACAGTGAGGCTTAAGCTAAGAAGACTAGAGCAGGGGAAGTTTCCTATTAGGCAAATGGCTAGCTGAAGTACAGAAGCAGCAAGACCAATAGTAAAATTCATGCGTGTCTTCTGACAGGTTGCACAAAAAGCACACTGAAGAAAGTATATAGAAACACTCCTTCCTTTGTTCTTGTCCTTAAGTAGTGTTCTCCCTTTCTTCCTCTTCTAGTTTAACTGTCTAGCTTAAAAGCATTAAAAACCTATAGTCTTTCTCCCTCTCACACACTTGGGGTTGGCATATTCCTTTCTCCTTTTCTGTGGGCTGAAGAGACATCAAGTTCCTTTACTGAGCCATGTATCATATGTAGGGAGAGAAGAATTTGATGCCATCTGCAGCAGCTTGAATGGGAATAAATTATACCTGTATTAGATGGCTGTGAGTTGCTGTCAGATCATCCTTGCCTATCTTCATTTTGCAAAATGGTAGATGAGGACCTGAACTGAAAAGCTATTGAGAATCAGGTTCTTTATGCTTTTTGGCCACACATTTTGAGAGAGAGAGAAAACTATTTACTGAGGAATTTCATCTGAAACCTGGAAAATTGCTTGCCAAAACACAAATGGGAAGAAAAACTGAAATGAACACTTTGTATTACAATCTTCAGAAAACATTACATTTATTTTGTTTCTTTTAGAAGCAGCTGTTTATTGCTGGGTGGTGACGAGGTGGAGGGTGGCGGTGGAGGGGTCACCCTTCTACAAAGCCATTTACCAATTTCTAATCTAAAAGCAATCTTTAAGAATAAATGAAAAGTGAATGCAGTCTGTATGAATTCAGAGATGACCTAGCACACAGTTTACAGCTGCTTAAAAGACAAGAATTTAGTGTGTGTGTGGGATGCTGGAAAATTGCCCTCTATTTGGATATGCAAAATAAAGATCTGTTTTGTAAAGGAGCTGAGCACCTGGAATGTTCTTCTGGCATTAGCCTACTAGACTGATAAAACAGATAAATGCTAATCTAATCAATCTATTAAATAATTATTTTTCAATTACATAGAGACTAAAAAAAAATCCTCGTAGCGAAGCTTTCCAGTCAATACCTTTGCATAAGTAGTGTGTGATTGCAGAATGCTAAATAGAGACTACACTGGCATTTGTGTATATACACAGTATACACACACATATGCCTTCTCCCACCCATATCTGTACTAGAAAAGAAAAGATAGGATAGCTGACGTATGAGCCAAGAAAAACATTTATTTTGGATGATGCCTTTTTAGAACTGACTTCTCTGCAGAATTCAAAAAATGTGTTTGAAATTAGAGAGGTCTGTTTATGGAGGATATAAAAAAATATACGGAAGGAGAAATCACTTAGAGAAATGCTAATCCCTCCTCCACAAACTGCCCTTTGCTATGACCCTGACCTTTACTTCTGTCACTTGAAAAGATCCTTAAATATTTGTTGTGATATTTTGGGAATAGACAGGTACAGATAGAGCTATATGCTGGCTACTCTGGCTCATTCCCTCCCTACAGATGAAGGTATAAGGAAAAATATATCTAAACCTGCATACAGCCACATTATTTTTCATACAGTAAGACATTCATGTTTAAATTTAAAACAGTCCCTCAAAGTTATTAATTTTTATTAGTGCAACACTAAGCTCTGAAAGAAGACAAAATAAATAAGTAATTATTTCAGTAATCATCATACTTGTATATTTTCTTACTACATAATTACTTAACTTCCAATGCTGTATGTGGTCACATGGATACACACTTAACTGAACATATGTGTTCTGTCACAATCTGCAGTCATCTGTAGTGTAGATGTCCAGTTTGTCTACACCAAATGTGATATGTTTCACGTGTGCGACTGAGACACACCACTGTGAGAACAGTTTCTACTTTTATTAATGCTAACTGCTACCAAGCCTGCAACTGCCAAGTGCTATGCAGCAATTACAGCAAGCTACTTAATATAGTGGCCAGTGGGAGAGGAGAAGACTCTTTCTGTCTTAGTGGCATAGTCAAATACAGCAGCTGTTTTAGAGATAAAAACATGTACACAGCTGGCTTCTTAGTACTTGCTTTTATTTGCTAAAACATTCCCTTGCTGTAACTATCCCTAAGAAAAGGATGGATTTCACATTCTTGGCATTTGATTTTAAGATCTCTTGTTGATTTTTTGGAGTGTGAGTTTCTGTCGTGCACTCCAAGTTTTGATTGTATGAACATCATACAATGTACGTGTTGATTATGTTTCTTAAACTCACGGTTTCTGAAAGCCTTTGGAAGCTGTCCCTCTTTTCTTTGTGATAATCTCAAGACCTAACCAAAACTCTTTTGGAAAAAAAAAATACCTTGGAAAGGATATATTGACCTAGTCCAACACATATTAGCTGCTACCCTTCTGGGAATAAAGCTTCTTTCAGATGTATTGCTGTTTGTGCACCTGAAACCACTGCTTATCTGTGCAAAAGTAAGCCTCACTCTGTTTGAATGAGTGACATAAAATATAAAATTAATTGGTTTCCTTGTACAGAACACTAAGGAGTTTTTTATTGTTGTCAAATTCAGATGAAGTCAGTAATTTGAAATTACTGGTGAACTGAATTACTGAAACTACTGGGGAACCAATAGTACTTATTTTAGGAAGGCTGAGGACTGTACCATTCTGTGATAATTTTTGATACGATTATTTGCTTTACTATAGGGACATTACAAGCCACATACATACTTTCTTTAACTGTTTCTTTCCTTAAGTTCAGGGTTAGGCTGTAGTATTTCATACCTGCTTTGCACGACCATAGGTGACCCATTGCACGTGTCACACATCACATGTCACAAAACAACCAAACAACCAAAACCCAAGCCAATACTTTGAAGCTCATACTTGCAAGTTTATAAACTCTTAAGAAGGCATTGTGGCCTCCTCTTCTTATTTCTCATGTTTCTGCATTTAAAGTCTTATTAAAACTAAAAGATAGCTTTTATAAGCTAACTCAAAGCTGAAATGTGACTTGTCTTCTGTATGTCACATGGAGGAATGTGCTATCTTTTAAAAATTAATTGATCTTGCTTCTTGGAATTACTTTGCAGCTATGCTGTGAAGATAACATAACTGTACCAAACACGCCTTCTATCTCCAAGAGAAAACAAACAAACAGCTGGGAGTGATTCCCCAAACAGTCATTCATCATGCAATGTTCAGAAAGTCATGAGATACTAATATAGCTCTCACTTCCAGGGTTACTCTACATATGTAGGACAATTGCCTTCCTTACAATAGCAATTGGAAAGCTGGAGCTTCTGCAGTTGTTGTGTGCTTATTTTTAACCACTTACTATTAGCCCAGAAACTCAGAACAAGTCCAGTAGAAAACAAATACAGCAAAAATGTGAATTTGTGATGTGTGTTACCAGTTTTTGTCTCTGACTTTGTACATAGAAAACCTTTTTTTTTTTTTTCATCTGTACATCCTCCTGAAGCAAGTTGATTAACAAGCATCCTGTGCTAACATCACACGCACGTGCACGTGTGCACACACACACACTCTCCAAATGATAAGATCTTGGTTGGAGAGATTGAATATTGATTAATTAGTTCTCTGGAGGCCTCATCTTTAAAGGACAAATGATCATGTTTTAAACGTGAATCACTTCTGCTCTTTTATAAACATAATTGTCAATTTAAAAAAGCTTGAATCACTTCTGCTCTTTTATAAACATAATTGTCAATTTAAAAAACTGAGGTTCAGTAACATAAAATATACCACACTGAAGAATCCACATGCTGCAATTTTACCAGGAGTGAAAACTTACTTTTACTCTAGAGAGCACAGAGACTGCTTGCAGTTCAAATAATACAAAAAACAGAGTCCTTTACTGGCATTTTTAGGTCATCTTTCAATACATACTGAAATATTCTTTTTTATTCCAGAGTTGTTCCAGTTTGAATTATTTTCATATTTCTTCCAGCAAATTCTGTTATGAAGTTTTGAACTCTCATTAGAACTATGATTTATTTTCTCCTTTCAGTTGTGTAAAGCACGGAAGCTGCGTGTCTATATTGGGAGCTAACTGGGTGGCAGATATACAGAGGTATAATTAACACAATACGGACCAAATGTACATCTACTGTAAGAATTACATTTGCATATAATTTAATGTGTATTCATAGCAAGAGTGAGGGTATGACTTCTTACTCTTTCACCTTCAGAGTTTAAAGTAATAAAATTAACTATGCAGGAAAAACAAAACTGTGTATAGAGCTCAGTAACTCAAGTGAAGGAGAATTTGCTTTCATTTTTGCACTTTTTTAAAAAAAGAAGAGTGCTATTACAAGTGCTGTTATGTGTGGCTGTAGCAGCTTTCCAAGTGAGTCATCAGCTGTGTTTGGATCCAGACTTTCAGTTTTACTCTGTAGACACCTGCAATTTGAACAAAAGGATTCCCTACATTAGCTGGCAGAAAAGTAGGTTTTTATAGTCTAAGGATCATGAGAAAAAGAATTTAAACCCCAAAACAGTGAGTGGCAAACCTAGGAATTGCTTCATGGCTACATTTGGCAGAGCCTTTCCCAAGAGGACGTGGCGCTGTGGTTGAAGGGAGGTATGGACAGATTGGTTTCACTGCTCATTCTGCAAAGCTCTCCATTGCTTCCCAGTAATGAATGCTGCAGAGTAGGTGGGGTCACCACGAGGAGGTGGAATACCTCAAACAGCTCAGGATCCTCACGTCAGGTCCAGTATCAAATGCTGCCTGGACCTGATATGTGGAGTAAAAAGCTTTTTTCCTCTATTCATATAAATTATGTATCTCAGTGTCATTTGAAGTATCATTAGATGCTTACCTTTCCCAACACCTTTACTTTAAAGAAATCTGTATTTCAACATCTGTTTTGCTATGAAGAGAAACTAAAATAAACAAAAACCAGGTGAAACTGCTACAGAAGAAATTTAGTACTTTCGTACATATCCTGAAATAGAAGAGAATTGGGTTAAAAGTTTCTCATGACAGATATTCTAAAGGATGATCTCTCTTTAGTTAAAAAATAATATAAAATCTGTTTCCCAAAAAGAAAACTGTTTGGGTTTTGGCAAACCATTTTTTTCATTTATACTGATTTTTGTGTGAAGGATTTTCTTAAGGCACTCTATGAAAAATCAAAATGGAAAAAAAGATTGACATAAGTGAAGATATCAATCTTTTAGGATGAGGGTGTCACATGGCAAAAAAACCCCAAGCCATTTTCTGAACCGTTTTAATTAGATTGGAACTATTCTGTTCATCTCAGTGGAGTTTTAGTAATTTCATGTTAATTTTGTTCATTTTTTCCCTGTAAGAAAAGGAATGATTAAAGATCTGCACAATTTCTTGTGATTGATATCTCATTTTGACTGTCAGTCGGCAGCGTGTTTTTGTTGCCGGTGCAGGTCAGCTGCGAGAAGGCAGAATGACCACAGGTATGCCCTCGTCCCGGGCACCAGCAAGGCAAAGCTCTGCCAGCAGTTCCAGGCCCACAGACACTCAAGTGTCTCCTGAGGTGACTGTAATGAAATCTGGTCCCACATATTCAGTAGGTGGAGTCCTTTAAAATGAACCGTAGCAACTAAGGTTTTTTTTTTTGTTCATTGGTCCTAATTTTATTCCTTGCTGATAACCACAGTGTCAGTACACATGCTCCTGCAACATACTATGCAAACATAAAATTACACAGTTGAGTAGTCAAAAGTCAGGATGTACAAGCAGAGCTGTACCTTTGCTCAAATACTGTTACCCCTGGGTTTTAGTAATTTCTTCATGGTTCTTAATCATACTTGGCTCTGATTGATTAAAGCCTTAAGGGCACATTTCCCTTTGCATGGAAGTCTTACTAAGCTTTTTGTTTCATGCTGATTAATCTCATTCAGTTTATGCCTATTTCTTTTTGGGACACATACCAGTCTCTGGGAGTGGAGAGTCCACCTGTGCCTATAGGGATCAATCATTTGGGTGCAATTAATTTATAATAATTCGTAACCTCAAATCAGTTCTATAGAAGAGTGCTTTTCACAGCTGCCTCTGACCTGCTGGTATGAATTCACAGTCACATGAGTTATTAAAAAACTTCTTGCAAAACATGGCTTTTAACTGCTGGACAGAAACAAATGTTCATATCTCGATTTCTGGGGTATTCCTCCTGAAAGGTTTGAGAAATTGCAGGAACACTTTCTCTCAACAGTAAAAACAATCTTTTTGTAAGTACAACGCTTTTAATTTAATTTGTTCCTGGGCTAGGAACAAATTAATGAAAAAGCTCAAGTTTTTAAAATTCTTAGTTATTACCATCTTACACACTGTAACTATGTTGATTTTTCTTTTCTTTTCAGAGGTGGAAATAATGCCAAATAGCCCAGTCTTCACTTCTTAATAGTATTTGAATGGATAGATACTTCACACTTTAGCTGTGCTGTGATTATTGTTTATCACAGACTATTTTTATTCAAAGTAAAACATTACTTTCATAAGCCTAATTTTCCCACATTAACACAGGTTTAGAGGCACTTTTAATTTAGAGGGACTGTTTGGTCATTTTTATATCCATAAATAAACAATAAAATGATTTAGAACACAAGTCCCCCCTTAACCTTAAAATACAGACTGTTTTCTGAGTCTAGACCAAAAAGTGGCATATCTATGGTATCAAACCACACTGATTTATTTGGTTACATTTTCCACTGTCTGTTGTCAACATACTCTGTATTAGGGAAAATACAGTGTGTACTAGTCCACATATTCTACTCAGTGCTCAGTGCTGATTTACACCAGGTACTGCAATCTTACATCTTTACCTTCTGGAATTACAGTAGGGATATTCCATGTAAGTTGTTGGGGGTTTTTTTGTGGTTTGGGTTTTTTTGTTTGTTTGTTTTGTTTTTGTTTTATGATTATAAATGCAAGTGCTATTCTGCTTTGTTGTCACAGAATTTAATTAACTTACACATCTGCATCCATAGCACCAGTTTGGCTGCTCAGTTTGTTTGTCACTAGTTCAAAACCTACTCCAAGGCTTGCAACCCAGTGTAGGCTTGCCATAAGCCTATATCTCTAGCGTGCAGAGTCCAGGTTGTTTAGAGAGAAATGTTCCTTTTTTTTTTTTTTTTTTCCCCCAGGAGAAAGGGCTGTTGTTGAGATGAAAACTCAAAGTTATACACATTGTGCATGAATTTTGTAGAAAAAAAAGTTCTTAGATGAGCATCATGTGGTCTGTATGTGCACACAAAGAGGTAAGTTAATGGAAAATATGTTGACAATGCAAGCAAAACATCTGCAAACAAACTCAAGTTGCAGTGTGAAAAATTAGGAGAATGAAAAGCAGGGCACATCTAAAAAATTGAAGATGCCTATTGGTGTTACTTCCAAGTAGTGAAATAATATTATTAAGAGAAAAACAAAAAGGGGTTTTTTGGTTATTATTGTTTTTCTTTATCAATCGACTTGAGTAAAGTAGCAAAGAAAAGCTATGCGTACAAAAAAATACCCAGCCATAGGCCTGATTTGCCTGAGAGATGCAGGAAAGCAAGCCAGGCGTGTGGACATTAATGACGGTGAGAAATAAGAAGAAATGGGATGGCTGTTGCTCCTTCAGAGCCCTACTTGAGGGCATGAGGGCATCTGCTCTGCTCCTGCTCACCATTAATAATTACTTCCTCAACAGAAGTAATTATTCCATGGCCTTCTCTTATAATGAATCAGATCTTTGAATTACTGACTTGAACAATCTGAAGTACCACTGGACTGGCAAAAATTTCTTTGATTACCTTTCCTTTTGGTTTTCACTTTCTCCTTTTTTTGTCTCTAGAAGGCTGTTTTGGGTCGCTGTCCATCCTACAAATTTTGGCCAATATTGAGTTTTCTAATAAAATGTCACTGAAGCTAATGTGTAAGAATCATAGAATCTCCTTGTTGGAAAAAACCAACCAATTGGAAATGAGAAAGAGGCAGGGATGGAGGCTGTAACAAAAGACTGAGGAGCATCAGTGAAAATAAACAGTGGGAAGCAAACTTTTCAGTGCGTTTCCCCCCACCCCCTGCAGCACTTCTGGGAGGTGAAGTCCACCTCACTCCCAGCCTGGAGTGAGTTCCTCCACTTTTCTACTGGCTTCTACTGGCGTAAAACCAATTACTCCTGTCTGTTTATACCACTGCACAGCCAGTGAAAGGCATATCAGACCCTGAGTGTTTTAAATTCAGAACAGAATATTTTACACAGCTGTACTGTGAGATTTTCATTCATCCATATAAAAGCTGTATGCTTTTTCCATATAAAGGTGGTTTATGATTTTTGTCATTTGACACTATTGCCACTGGGCTATGCAATTCTTAAAATGTATTCCTTCTGTAATTCCACAAAGCAACAATTATCTAAAAAGTTATTTCTGCTTAAGCATAAAGAGAAAGAGAACAAACCTGACAGAACTGAATACTTTAACTTCCGAGAAGTCTGAGATTTACCAGGGGCGTTCTGGTCTTGAGGTTTCAAATCTGAATTATTCAGAAAGCATAAAAATATTATTTGACAGAATACTCTGCCTTTCCTATTTTCTCCCAGCTATGTATTTTAACCAATTTTTAAACTGAAATATTAATTATGAAGATCATTCTACCTAACAATAGTTTTAGCAAGTAGGTAATCAGCTCAGTCCTTTAGCAAATCTTACTGCTTCCTACCATATTCTAGGCAATTGTGTAGATATTTTAGTGTATTCAACTGGAGATAAATGATCCTGGAGGACATGCAGGGTTGTTTTGGGTTGTGTGCTGGAGCCAAAGTAGTATTGCTGTGGAAAATCATCGAAACAGTGATACCTCAAACTAGTAAGTCTCCATAGCAACTTAAAAAAATAATGACAGCTGTACCAAGAAATTTGCTAATAGAAGCCCTTAACACATTTGTCTAGACTCAGTCATACTTAATACTTATAACCAGTAGAGTGATTGTGAGAAAATGAAGTGTAGAGGAATAAATATGGAATATCTGCTTTTTCTGGCATTTCACACTGACTTCAGTTATCTGACCTTATCTATGGCCAATTTAACCATAACAGTTGAATGTAAAATGTTTAATAACATAGCTTAATTGCAATTTATTTTATTCTAATATATACAGCATTTCATTTGTTATGTGCTATATGCATAGTGGAAATTTCTCATTTATAAGCATAAAGCTAGGTCTTCCGAGAACAAATAGGAAGATTCCCATGGTCATAATGTTAAAATTGTTGGCTGTAACAGTCTATGTTGAAAAGATTGAATGAAAAATGCAATACAAGGAGAGTCACTCTGTTTTAAAATGGGCTCACTCAAGTCAAAATTACTGACTACTGATGAAAAAAGAGAAGGATTCTGTAGGATCAAAGTCACATTGATAAAGCACAAGAGAGATTGCTAGCTCTGGTCTGCTAGAAATGTCCAAACACACTAGAGAATATGTCAAATGGCTGTGCAACCGTTGAGCTACATTCTGTAGCAAGAACAAATGTTTTTATGGGTTGACATCAGTTTGAAAGACATGTGACTTAGGCTGCTGATTTTAAGGCACTCTTTGGATTTTTAAAATTATATGTAACAATTTCCTATATAAAAGAAAATTATATTTAATGGAACAGAATTCTATATGGGACCTCATGAAGTGAAGAGTTAATTACAGAACTGAAAAAATAGATTAAACTGATTTTATCTTGATTACATTTTTATTGTGAGTTCTGCCAAGAATACATATTCTCAGGGTTTGAAAAGGACAATTTAATAAAGCTGAAAATAATTTTGAGACAATCAGTTGGAGAAAACGTAAACAGAAAAATGTGAAAGATAATTGTCCATTGTTGAGTAACATTTTACTAGACGCCCAGATTGCATATTTCAGAATCATGTTGTCACAGTGACTTAAAAAAAGAACAGTACGGGTCAAAGTAAAATGAAAAGCATCTACAAATCACAGTGAAAAGTTAATAAAAAAAAAAGCTGGACCAGTCATAATAACAACTGACTTGGATTTAAGAAAGTTGATAGTGGAAGACAAATGTATGGTTGGCAGATTTAAGACTGAAAAGGTAGTCAAAGGATTTGAGTTGTACTGGGAGTCCCAGTAATATTGTTCTGTGACTGTATGATGATAGAAGTACTGACAAGAATTCATGAAAACCAGAATCTCAGTCACTTGGTGTCTGTATTTGGGGAAAGCCAGATAGTATAGTCGTATGACAACAATGTAGTCCTTTTAATTTTAAACAGTTACACAGCAGTTTATTGAAGTTAGACATTTTAAATTTTGCATGTATAATTAACTTACATCTGATATTTTTAAAAGAACTAGCAAAAGACCCCCATGGGTATTTAAAGTTGATGATTACAGTCTTGAAATAGGGAAAGCTTCAAGTTGGGAAAAATCTAATATTGTGTCAATATTTAAAAATGATAACAGGACTAACTCAGGAAATTAAAGGCCTGTCAAATTGAGATCGCTGAAACACAATTAATGTCCATCAGCATGAGCTTCACAAAAATAAATTTTGTCAGACTAATTTGATATCATCCTTTGATGAGATTACAAGCTCTTTTCAATCAAGATAATATTGTTGATGTGATGTAATAAACTTTTTGAAAGGACACACATTCATACCAGAAGACATTTTGTTAAGAAAATAAAGCAAGAAAATCCCCTTGACATTTATCAATTTAATTAAAAATTAATACGTCTTATAACTGTAAATAAGGAACCATCATGGTGAGGGTTTGTTCCCTGTGAGGTGTCCCCCCAACATTATCTTTATTAATAAGACAAGAAAACATGACATTTTGTTGATTAAGTTTTCTTATACCACTAAAACTGGTGGAGAATGAAATTATAAATAAGGACAGAGTGATAGAGTGACAGAGAGCAATCTGAATTTCTTTACCAAATGGAACAGGGTGTTTTTTGGAAGCCCGTGCAGTGAGGAACAGTGTGAGACACGTTTGTAAGATGGAAGAGACTCCATGCTGGGAAACAGGGACTAAAAAAGGATTTCATTTTACGATGGATAATCAGATACACATGGAGAACCCACGGTGCACCTTGGCCAAAGTGCTAAAATGATCATTGGACTATAATCAGGAGAATATGAATAAAAGCAGGGAGCTTGCATTACTCAGGCAAAAAGTTACTGTGAAGGAAAAAGGAAAGTGCTACAGAGGCCTTAGCTCCTTGATGAGGTCTGCCTTGGGGCTTTGTGCAGCTGATAGAGGAGGAAGTGGGGAACTGTGCAGCTCCCCTCACATGCTTGTGCTGGGACCCAGCAGCCAGCCACCGTCATGTTTCACCACTGCTACTGTTCTAAAGGATTCTGGTCATTTGAATTTGTGTATCTATCTATCTATTTATTTATTAAAAAGGGGTTTGACAGGAACTCTGGATGAGCTTAAAAGATTGGAAAATACACTGAAAATGAAGGACTGAATTTCAAACCCTTTAACTTACTGAAGAACAAAAAACTGCTATAAAGGCATCTTTAATTTCTCTGGCAAAGATTAGAAAAATGCATTGCCTGGAATTAGAGAAATTTAGGCTTGAAGTAACTTACCACAGAGACAGGAACTGACCACTGGAAAAAATTACTGAAGTCTGCAGTGGACTTTCTCTGAGCAGAAAATTTAAAATCAAGATCAGCTTCCAGTCTGGCTTAGCTGCACTGATGGTCTTGACACTGAAATTTAGGGAAGTCCTGTAGCTGGCTGATGAAAGGAGTCACATTAGGTAATCAACAGATCCCTTCTAATATTAATATCTTCCAGTTAAAAATGTGAAATAAGTATGTTATTCTGCTGAGATGATCTAGGACAAGGAATTAATGGTGTTCTTAAAAAATGTACTTTGCAAATAGTTTTAATTTATAAGCTGAATATCAGGCATATAAGCTATCAAATGTTCTAAATCTTCAATACATAATAAAAGATTGATGTTTCCGATTGACATAAAGAACAGAAATTCAACTAGATTGCTAAACCTCATCTTTGGTCTCCAGAGAAGAATGTTCAGAGATCCTCACTTCTGTCGTGTAAAAAAAAAGGTGAAAGAGTAATGCCCTACAGCTCCAGAGATTAACTCTGGAAGTCGGGAGGGTCTGTTCTGGTGTGGGAACACCAATGAGATACCCAGCCTGCCTGTGGGTCACCATTGTTCCCCTTGCATGGAGTCATGCATGAGATGTGTTAGGGCTGGGCTTGGGTACAAGGGAGGAGGTAGCAGAGTGGCTGGAGTAAGGACAGAGGCAGAAACTCCTGACACTACTATGTTTTAGGAAATATTCTCTGTTATGCTTTCAGGTGCCTTTATTTGCTCAAAGTTTTTTATTTTTTGACACTTCTACTTGAAAGTAGGTATTAACTCAAGCCATTTTGTTTCTCCTTTCTCTTTGCACCTGCTGGCGCCTTTTTTACCTAGTTATACCTGCTAGTATAATGCTGCTTGCAGTTGATTCATAGCTCCTACAGCTGATTCAGCTATCCATTCCTCTGTCACCCTTCTCTGCCTGCTTGGAGTGATTCAGAGCCCGGCCTTTACATGCAGTCACCATCCAGAAGTTAACAAAAAAGGAAGAAAGCCTTTCAAACACCCCAACACACCCTGCTGCTCTTACCACTGGCCATTTGGTCTAAGTGTGCTGTCTGCACTCTCAGTGATATGACAGAAACTGTGCATTCAGATACATCATTTGCTGAGAAAAATTCCAAGATGATCTGTACAGCTTGTGAACTCCAGCTCTGCTAAAAGGGAAAAAAGCTGAAGCGACTGATGATCAGCATGGAGTAGATTTTGGTGGGCTGGGGGGTGGTGCCATGGCCCTTGGGAAGGGGCATGGCTCCAGGTTGCCCCTAAAAAGACCAAACATCCCAACAGATGAGCATCCTGCAGAGGTGAACAGAGAAGAGGAGGTTTCCTATGGCTTCTTCAGCCGTCTGGTAGCATTCACAACAACCCAAAGAACCAGATCCTTTCAAAGGTTGCTTCAGAAAACATAATATATTTGCTTAATTCTCTAGGTTTAAATTTCCTTTTCCCTGTTTTTCAGATTAATCCCCGCCGGCCCTCTGAAATATCTGTAGAGTTCTCTTGGCTCGCACTCTGCCTCAGAGACATTTATATAAAGGTGCAGCCCCAGCATTAGTTTGATTATATGTATGCCTGATTGAGTGTGTGCATGTACTACATCTGGAATGAGGGGCTGTATTAAAAATAAAATAATTATAAAAATAAAATGAAATGGCCTCACATGGAAAGCATTTGGAAAGGAAAATACCAGAGTAAAAATGGAAAAATAAGTACGTGTCAGGCCAGCTGCAGGTTAGGAGCAGCCCTCTGAGAAGCCAGTGGGATTTGCTGTTGCCCTGCCTGGGAAGGCAGAAACAGAACAAGTGCAGCTGGCCTGCAGCACTCTGGTGACCAAGGCTTTAGTCATGCCTACAGGAAGGCTTTTAGCTTTAGCCTTGCTGGCCTCAGGAGTATTTCTCAGAAGCTAAAGACGTCAACTTCAACAAGACTGTGCCCATAGATAGTAATGACCAAAAGGGCGATCCCTGGGGCAGGCAGCAGGAAGCTGTTGAAGGTGCAGGTGCCAGCAGATATCTGGGGTATGGGGGAGCATCCCTGCCTTCCCTGAGAGGAAAGGAAAGTTTCCCTAACAGTCGAATTAATATATTAAACCCTTCTCACTTTATTCCTGCACAAGGGTAGAGATGCTATGCTGCAAACAAGGGCATCATACACATAGTTATTTGTCAGCCTCTAAGAGAGGATTTTAATACGTCCCTTCAAGGTATCGTTCACATGATTAAAGTCAGGCATGATTTTAGGAGCCTCAGAAAATCAGCCACCTGATAAACTCTCTGCTTCAGGTTAAAATAAATTACATTAAAAAAGTGTGTTCCCTGACAACCAACATAAAGAAGAGATATTGTAGCAACAAAACTTTGTTTTAAAAATTATTAAATTGTTTGGTTTTTCAATAATTGAAGAAGTTTCATTACCATGCAAACAAAAAACAGGTTGGCTATTCACCTTTTGGAAGATGGCATTTGCATTGCTATAATAGAGCAGAAGAACCTTAGAAAACTAATGAAGGAACATAAAAATGCAAATTACTGCAGCTAATTGGCTGTGCCTTCTTACACCTTCTGAATTATTAATTTATGATGGTGTAAATCTGCCCCTTTTAAATAATATAATCAAGAACAACATTGTGTTCTATGCTGTTGAGTGGATAGTGTTTGTTCCCTTAATTTTATGGTAAGTTGCTCTTGTTTGCACTAGTAAGATGCTTCCGGTGTTCTGTAAAACTCTGCAGGTCCAGCACTCTTCTCATGCAGACTGACGTGGTTATATTTCCTATTTCTAATTCCTGACTGGAAAAAAAAAAAAAAGACAAAAGATGATGCCATTATTACAATAATGCTAATTACATCTTGTGCCATTGGCACTCATGTTTAATCGGAAAGCAGGCACAGAATCCTGCAGTCACCTATTTACCTGCCAATATGCAAGTAATTCCATCCATTTCAGTGTGGTAGCTAATATTCATCAGTGGCCGCTGCCCAGGGAGTTGAAGAAATCAAAAGAAAATAAAATATTTGATAACAGGGTTGACATATATGCATTTTTTTCACAAATATTATTTGTTCTGTCATGTAGAAAATTTGGGAAGATTCTGAGGAGCTGCTTATTTTATCTGGGATTTCCAGCCCTGTGATACCCTTTGGTGTACCAGAGCACAGTTTTACAAGTGCTAGATATTCTATCCGGCAGGCCCGTACATTCACTCTGTACACATATTCACAGGGAGGTCCTCACGTTCACTGGATACACTCACCAAGATTGTGTAGGGCATGAGCAGTGTCTCCAATACTTTTTTAAAGGGCCAGACTTTCTGAACTTGCATTATATTGCCCAAATACTCCACATAGTTATCTGAAAAATCTTGGATTCATGTGTTTAAGTAATTCTGTGGGACAAGGGCTTAGAAATTAATGTTAGCTTGCATGATTTGCCTTTTCCCTGATGGCTTTACATATATCCCTATAGCATGCCTAAATTAATAATTTTTCATTTTAAAAAGGTATGTTCCAGCACTGACCACTGTTTCAGAGGTGATGTCTGTGTGACCAAGATTAGAATTTGGCCTGTGGGATGGATCATCACTTTAGAGGACACAGGCAGCAATCACAGGCAGTAGATGGGAATGCCTCTCCTTTTTTCCTGTAAGGTAGAATGTTTATTTTACAAAAATCAGCCTTTTGAGATCAAATTTCTCATTCTCCATTTTAGCCCCCAAAATGATTTATTTTTAAAAAAGTAGCCAGAACAGGTTAAAAGTTTTGTTGCATTGATTATGTGTTGCTTAGTGCATGGTACTCCAAACCACAAAGAAATCCATGTCCCAAGGAACTTGTTTCCTGTCCTGGCCACAACTGTGGCTGGGGTGCCTAAACCAGCTGCCCCAGGGAGGCGGCGCACAGAAAAAGCTTTGCTTGAGTTTAAGTGATCAAGGCTTCAGTTATGAAAACAACATGAACGAACAGCAGGGAGTCCAGGGAATTTCTAGAGTTGGTAGAAGTAGAGAAATTTAAGCTGAAGAGTATAAAATCTGATTTACTTTTATTTTGTTTATCTTTTAGGAGTTTTATAATTTGACTGCACACAAGTTTTGCCTAGCTCTCCTTTTATAGCATCCAAATATCTCACTAGTATCAATGCATTTCCCAGGTGGGAAAGGAACATTATCTCCAGTTTATAGAGGTAAAATTGAGAGATGTGGGGTAGATAAAATAACTGTCCAAGGCTGTCTATGGAAACTTGGGCTGGAATTTGGACTGCCATTCCAGTTGCTGCACAAGCCACTAAGCCATCTTTTTTCAGTCTGGATTTTCAGAGTATTTTCTAAACAAAAGGAAAGAATGCAAGCCTTTCTCCAGGAAGACAAAGAGACATTGGCTTCTTATGGACCAGAAGCTCAGTGGCCATAGCATGCCAGTTTGTGATGAGCAGATTTCCCTATGTATATACATATATAGCACTGAGAAGCTCTATGAAAAGGATCTGTGGAATATTATAGTTCAGAACCAAACTCAAATCTACTACTATTTGAAAGGGTCATATTAAGCATAAAGTGTATAGTATACATCACTTAAAATATTAATGAGGCATGTAATAGCTGTTAAACTAAAGCAAACAGGTGCAGTGGAGGATACCATGATATATTACCCAGAAAAGCAGGGAGGAAAACACCCCAGGGGTAAGTATTTCAGTAAGAGCCTATAAGTGGTAATTAAAGACATTTAGGCACAAAAGAATTTGGTCCAGATAGATGTATGGGGAATGTGGCATTTACCTAAAACTCGCTGATAGTGTCTGCTTCAGCCATCTCTGAACACCTGGAATCTGCTTCTCCCATAACTAGGAAGGAGAAGAGTAGCAGATGTGTTTATGCTCTAGGAGTTATTGAAGAAACAGAAAAAAGACCAGGAAGAGATAATAAGTATCTGTAGATCCACAGAGAGAATGTAGAGGAGTACAGGGACTAGTTATTTTCGTTTGTCAACAGGCCAAAAACTAAAGGGCTTAGCCTGCAGCAAATTAGATTAAATATCAAGGAAAAATATGAATTAGTCATGAAGGGAATATTTTAGAATTGACATCATTGAGACTATTTAAGGCTAGACTTCCTAAAGCACAGCTGGAGATGGTTTAAGGTCAGTTTAAGTCTCCCATCACAGAAAGGGCAGTTGAGCTCACTGGGAATGGGCTCCTCTCACGTTCCAGCCACAGGTGGCCTTTGAACCTCAGTGAGGGTTTTCTTCTGCCTTAGAGAGTGACAGCTGGTAGAGCAGCCCTCTCCCCTCCGTGTTTTAGCCCATTAGCTGTAGACTTAAACTGTTTTCTCATTAGCACCCAAGGAAAAGCAGACCTCTGGAAATCTGCTGTTCTCCCTGCCTTGCTGGGGAGGAGGTGGAGATGTTCCTTCACAAAGGCATGGCATTTTCTGCAAGATGTAAGTAGTCACGAAGTGAGCTTTTTTGAGTGGGCTTTTGGAGCTGAAGCCAGAGTAGTACTTATCACCCTGTGAGGAAAGAAGCCCAGCAGGGCAACTGAGAAGTGCTACACTGACCACTCCTTTGGGAAGAGCCACATCACTTCTGCTTCACACCTAGGGGGACTGCTATTTATCAGTTCCTCACTGGCAGCATAACCCCACCTTTATTGGGCTGAGTTTAGGGAGTGCACTGCTTTCACTGTGCCGGGCAGGTCTTCTGATGGCAAATACCTGGTGGGTGCTGGAGGGCTCAGCCCAACCCGCAATGGGTGCCATGGGCTGCGGCAGGAGGGTGGGACAAGGCAAGGTAGGATACCGGTCCCGGGATGCCCTCCAGTGCTGGCAGTGCCCTGTGACCCTCACCCCACCCTGCCTCAGGGAGCAGGTCCCAGCACGGCAGCCCCTGGGGCAGAGCATGAGCTGGGCTTGCCCCGGTGGAGTGGGAGTGAAAGCAAAATAGCACCGGAGGCTCTACAGCTCCCCCATAGCGTGGCTCAGCTCGTACCCACCTGTCCTGGTTTTTAGCTGGGACAGAGCTGGGTTGCTTTTTAGTAGCTAGAATAGAGCTGTGTTTGGGTTTCAGCCTTGTTATGAGAGAAACACTGATAACATACCAGTGTTTGCATTTTCATCACTGGAAGTTGAAGATCTAAGGGGGCGAGAATATTTAAATTAATAAGCTAAATTGGCGTTTGGATATGCCAATGGGATATTCCATATCATATTGTGTCATATTCAGTGTATTAATGAGGGTCTCTTCCTCTCTTGCTCTCTCTGGCTTTTGCTTGAGCTCTTGCTCTTCTGGGATTGTGGTTTCAGTTCGGGATTGTCGCTCTTCTGGGATCGTTATCTGGGAACGGGTTGGGCTTGGTCGGCAGGTGGTGAGAAATTGCACTGTGTATCACTCATTAGCATATTTTATTACTATTATTATTATCATTATTATTGTAATAGAATTATTACTATTTTAAGCTTTATTTTATTTCAATTATTAAACTGTTCTTATCTCAACCTACGAGTCTCTTTACCCTTGCCCCCAATTCTCTCCCCTGTTTCCTGGGAGGGTGGAGTGAGCGAGCGAGCAGCTATGTTTGGCTACTAGCCAAGTGAAACCACCACACCACCCCTATGCAAAATGAGCTTGAACTGACTGTAAGTACTCCTGCTTTTTCTTTTGCTGTAAAGTATTCCTATTTTACCTTAATTTTCCATAGAGAAGTTGAATACAGAAGATACAAAATGATGGACAACCAATACATGCAATCGTCATGAAGAATAAAATTAAAACCTTTTAATTTATGGATATAATTTTATATAAACCCATTAGAATCTGCAGAGCATATTCATTAAATTTGGACTTGGTTTTCTTAGTGGTGTCACTGTTGTTCAGCAACTTGTATACCTGGGCCTGTTTGATCTAAAAGACAATGATTTGGCCACATGCGATACAAACAGATTAAAAAGGAATAAGCAAAAGTTTTTTATTTTTTCTCTGCCCTCACCTCCTTTCTGTTGTCATTTAACTTCACAGCTGGTGATATTTTTCCTTTTAAAATGACAAATGTGAAGCAACCTTAGAATACTGGTCATTGCCAGATCACTTTTGACGCCAAATCTCATCTTTCTAATTTCAAAGTCTTCTAAATTCTTAGTAGAATTAAGATGAGGTGCTCTACTTTGCAAAATTTAAGTGTATTATTCCCAGGTGGAAAAAAAATTGACAAACCAGCAAGCCTGTTAAGGACAGAAGGGCAAAGAAAGCCATGTGGCGTGCCAGCTGTGGAACCTTCCACGTCTTCTGTTAAGAGGTTGCCTATGTATGTTTGGGTTTTATTTTCAAAGAAGATGCTATTACTGGTTACGACCGTTGTGGAGATAGACTTGCGGTGTAGGTGCAGATTTTGTTGTGGTTTGACACATAGGAAGATGGGGTTATAAATAGGCTCAAGTGGCTCAAGGAAGTGACATGCCTGTCTGTCTGTCTGTCTGTCTATCTATCAGTGAAGAGCCCAGATGGGCTCACCAGAAAAGAGCCTGAGTGAGCTTTTTTGAGAAGTGTTTTGCATCTCTTCTCAAAAGATTTGCCAGCGCTGAAGGCACTGCTCTTTTAAGACTGAGGAAGTTATTGACAACATGTCTTCAAGCACTTATCTGGCAGGAATTTCCATTTTGTGCTATTTGCAGTGTTAGTCCATGCACTTCGTTCCATTTGTCACTTTACTCTTGTGAGTGAGGACTGCTACTGTAGTAGCCATAATTTGCTACTGCAGGTGATAACCAAGGAACCAAGAAATGGCTACTTAGTGGGGCAGATCATCAGAGGGAGTAAATCATCTTCAAGATGAAGACATAGTATTTACTCTCACTGAGAACTTGCTCCCGTCTGTGTAATTGGTACCAAAATGTACCTGAAAGGTTTCTATGGACTTGTTAGGAAGCACCTTCTGGCATTTAAACTAATATTAAAAAAAAAAAAATATTGATATAGTAAATGTTTTCAAACATGACATCTCACCATGTATTTCATCTTTTTCACAGCAGAAGTTAATTGTCTTGAGAAGGTAAGAGCCTTTTGGGGAAGGAGGCCATCAAAACTGGTAATAATAATCATAGAATCATAGAATGGTTTGGGTTGGAAGGGACCTTAAAAATCACCTATCTCCAACC
>NW_010302038.1:21928-31513 GCF_000700745.2 Antrostomus carolinensis
AGGAACTTCACCAGACTGCCATGACTTCTCAAATAATAATAATGATGAACGTTAATGTGTTATTGTTGAATTAAAGTGTATATTGTTTTTTGCTGTATTTGACATAACTAAAACTCACATTAGATTATTATCTAATCTGTTTCTTGAAATGACAGAGGGAAACTATAGCTTTAGAACTGAAGCATAGCAACACTTATCTTTGTGTTGACTCATGGCGGAGCCCTAATTAACCAAGTGATTTATTAGAGGAAGAGACTTGGGTTACATATGTGAAACTTTGAAGCAGCTTCTTAAGATATTTTTCTTTAACTTGCTTTAGAATTTTTTTAAGAACTAAAAGTTTAAGTGTCAAGATGTCCACTGGCTTGTTGAAATTTGTGGAAAAGTGACAGCTAGGGTAAAGTGACTCAGAACGGAGTCCATAGATTCCTATTCAACTAAATGTTTAATCTAATAAAAAAATGTTTTGCTTTGTTTTGGTTATTTTAATAATAAAAACTAAAATACAGATCTGTTTTACTTTGACCTTGCTTTTTTATTTCTTATGATTGACCTTGCTTTTTTATTTCTTATGATTCTTAGGCATGTAACAAAACAAGGATACAGATACTTTTTGCAAATTAAACCTTAACTGAATCTCTGTATCTTGAAAACTTGTCACTGCTGAGTATCAGTCAGAGCCCATGGTTCATAGCTGCACTACACCTACCTGATGAATACCAGAAGCTTTGTTCAAGCACTTCTCTTTTATTGAGTGATAGCTTCATTAACTGAAGCTAAGTAATTCTCAGGAAAGTATGTCAGTCTGTACACAGCTATAGGAAAGAAAGGCTGAGGTCACTAATTCATTTCTGGGGGCTTTGTGTATGTTATATTGATGGCAGTGCTGTAAAAATGTTGATAATTAATATTACTTCCAGAGGAACAGATTTAAATTCCTCTGTTATCTTTAGCAATTATTTAGTGTCCTCAGATTTCTGCTCATAAAGTTTTTGTGTATGAGTAGGCCCTAAAACATGTACAGACCAGACCTGCTTTCTATAATATTTCTAAAATGTTGTTGCAGGCCTAATTTCTTGGATGTTATTTGCTTGTTTTGGATATTTGGAGTGCCATGTAAAGTTTGCTTTCTTCCCTTGAAATGGCATGGTTCAGAATTTTAAAAATAACAGGTATGCAAAGTTTTACGTTCAGATTTAATGATTTTAAAATGCTGAGCAGTTCCATTTCATGCCAGAGAGCTCAGTGCTTTAGAAAAATCAAATGACTTATTTTTCAACCTAAATTTAGACACTTCAATTAAAAAACTCTGATGAATGTTCCAAAGGAATAAGTTAGTAGAAATTAATTATCACCCTAGTACTTTGCAGTAGAAAGAAATATTTTGTTTAATGAGAAATCTGGTAAAAAAACTCCTACAGATAAAGGTACTTTAAAATGTGAAAATTATTAAAAACCAATGTGAAGGCCACCTGGAAGCATTTCTTAACAGAGATAGATGCAACAAAAAGCAGGACGGTAAGACAAAACGCCCCAGATTCAGTGGCAAGGTTCAAGTGTTTTTTCCTAAGCAAACAGGAATTCTTCAAAAAATAGTAATTCTGCCCAAGTGAATGAAATAAAAAGGACAAAAAGATGACAATTCAGAAGTGTGGGAAATGTGAAACACAGATAACCAGAGGTACAGAAGACCAAATAAAACTAAGTCTTCAATGAAGTGGAATCAGAAAACTTGCAAGTGTGCTGAACGATAGTTAAGGAGGGTGAGTATTGCAGTATGGTGAAAGATTAATCTCAATCTTCATCACATGGATTATTGGGGAATATATTTTTCTGAAACCTATTCTTTCTAAGGAACAAAAATAAAGGATTTTATGTTACAAGGTCAGAGTGCTGCCACCTGGAGATACTGAAATAATATTCAGATTTTTTTAAGCCAAATTGTATTTCATTTGGTAAATCATATCTTCTGTATAAAAAAATCCCTGAAGAAGTTAACAAAAATCTAGTGAAGAATGGGATGACACTTTAATTGAATTTCTTTTCAGAAGATGCTTCATCCCTCATGAGAGGGGTGGTGGAGAACAGACTTTCAGGGACTGGGAGATGAAGTGCTGTACCATCCTTATTGAAAGACAGAAAACCTCACTAAAGTGGGATTAAATGGTTAATCTTTAGTATGGGCAAAGGTGCCCGTACTCTTGTACCTCAGGCTCTGTCTCTGAATACACATGTGTTTACATGCATATTTTTCTTGAAAAGCAGGTGAACACTGAGATGAAAAATATGCAGTTGACAAAGTGATCCAGGTTAACTTGGATGAGAGATGACTGAGGAACTCAGAAGGACGAAAGCAAACTAAAGAATAATACAATGGAAGCTGAAAAACTTTACTGAGTAAAGCAAGGCAAGGCACATGGAAAGAATAATTGGGAAAAAACAACCTCAGCTACTCAGGAAAGAGGAAAAACAAGGTGTTATTGCCATTTTAATTTGAGTTCAAAGTAAAAAGAAAGATGTTAGAAATCTTAAGGGGAAAAAAAACCTGGGATGAACCAATTCAACAAATTAAGAACAACCCTCAGTCTTAGCTAAGGGTGAAATTTTAGATCTAGAGATGTAAGTGGAAGAAATATCTTGCTGAAAACTGTGGTGTCAGGAATTTATTTGTTTTCATTTAGAGTCATGCTTTAATCACAAGAATATTAAAGATGAAGGCCAAGTTCAGCATGCAGCTGCATTAATGCTGTGGTTGTTATGAATGTCACCCAGTGGACCGCTGGTCCAGTCCAGCATTATTACTCTTCTGGGAAAGTAAACATTTGCTAAAACTCAGTTTTAAAAAAGGAATCTTAAGCAAACATGTCACAGTTTGAAATACTCAGTGAAGGTGGATGGTAAATATATTGAAATGCGTGGAAAAATTTATTAATCTGTCACTCAGTTTTCATGACAGGATGACATCTCCATTATTTATCTATTTTTGAACTTAAATGCATGGGTTTAGGTGCATTTACCATATTTCTATTGTTTTATAAAACTGGCATGTTTATAAATAATTGTATAGCTTAATATTTGTGAAATGCGGGTTTTACAGAAACAGAGCACCTTGGTAGCTCTCACTAATACTACCTCAGTTTTAAAGCAGATAATGTAAAGTAATTAAATTTATTTTGAAGGTAATAACCATGAGGCTGTAGGTGTGGAGCTGAACGCAAAGCCTGTGAGCTATTTCAGTTCCCCAGTGATTTGATTCATCTCTCTGTTCAATGTTAATCCCTATGCAGGCTGTTGCTTTACTTCTTGCTATGTGGTGTAATGGACACAATTCATAATAGAGTTCTTAATGACTCTCTCAACTTTCACCAGGGCAAAAAATGGCCATATTTTTGGCCTTGACCTTGCCAATATCACTCTGGCATGTCAAGTTAAACGTAGGCACCACCCAGCTTTCCTCTAAGGCAGCCATCAGAACAGAAAAAGGAGCACAACTGCCAGTCCCTTTAAGAAAACGAAAGTGTCTATCGCATTTTAGCTTAGGCAAGAGAGAGATCACACCTTCCTCTTTCCCAAAAAAAAAATAAGGGGTATAAGTTACAAAAGAGAAAATGTAAGTGTATGTTGACACTGTCAGACCTTGGGAAAGCTGGCAGTGCTCTCTAGAGAGCCAGTTCCCCTTGGTCCCTTTGGTCCCTGTGCGACAGCAGCCTTTGGTGCCCACCAACAGAAATAAGATGCTGCTCTGCTTCTTCACCAGGTGAAAGCAGTACTCTGGGGGAGGGGGTGAAGCTCAACAAAAGAGGAGCTTGTTTATCTTAACATGCATTTCAGGCAGTGAGTTCACCAGCGTAATGGCATCCACTGGTTTATGTTTCTGTAAATTTTGTAAAAGCTCCCAGTGTGCATTTCTTGACTTATTTCAATTAGCAGGAAGCCCACTGCGTGGGAAACCCAGTTCCCAGTGAAGCTGGACAATGCCACTTGCAGAAGTCATGTATTGCAAGAGGTATTTTGCCTATAAAATTTTCAGTTCCCACTTAATATAATATCTAGCACAATACAAAGGTTCTTATTCTTTTCAGGACTTAGAGGATAGTCTATGGGGTATAACGTACTCTTAGCTACCAAAACAAACCACTTCACTGGTTCTGAGGAGAGGCTTGTAATAGCACCATTTGTTCAAATACTGGCATAAAAGTAAAGCAGTTAATCTAAGGAGTACTGACAGACAAAAAGCAGTAGCAATAAAAGCTAATTGTCTGTTAGCTCTAGGTATATTTTTATTGAGTGTTTCAATCCTAGCCTAAAAGCATATCTTAAGAAAAGGCTCTGCTATCTTCACAGATCAAGCAGCAACCAGAGCAGACTGCAGTTGCATTTCTCTCTATACTTTCCTTCCTAGCCCATCCCTCCTTCAGCTGGCTGCCTCCATTCACTGGAGCCTTTCACGCCTCCATGTAGGTCCCACTGAAGATCTTAGTAGCTGTCAGCAATAGAGTGTTTTCCTTACATCTCTACTTACATCCAGCAAAGCATAGATTTAAGGAGAAAGTCACTGTAGTTCATATGTAGAAGGAGGGGGCAGCTCATCTTCACAAGAGTGATTTTTTTCAGTGACAGAAAACATTCTTCACAAGGTCAGTAGCATAATCAAGGCTTTCATTAGGTATTTGGCATGGTTTGTGTATGGCACACATTAGACATTTGATTGGTAGGCAGAGGAGCTGCAGATTTTCTGATGTGCACTTGTGTCTGATTTTGTTCGATGCAGCCTTTCAGCCTGGGCCCCAAGAAATTAGTTGCCCTTTAAGATGAGATGCCCCAAATCATCTCCCATTGGCTGGGACTCAAGCCCAGGAGCTGTGGGTTTTTCATTGGAGCCCCCTCAGGTTTTCCAAGAATTTGTTTATTCACCCAACAGCAACAGAAGCCGCAGGCTTCAGTGATTTTATGCTCTAACCCCTACCTTGAAACAACAGGGCTTTGTTTTTCCTTCTGGTATATTTATGTGGAATATTAATAACTAATACATTAATTGATATTCCCCTCCAGTAGAGGATCATGACCAACCACACTGTGTGCAAAAAAAAAAAAAAAAAAAAAAAAAAGTTATTGTAAGGCTTGTGAATCAGCCAACCCTTGGCAGACCAAAGATAGGAATTCTTTTTTTCCTTTTAAGGACTCTTTGTGATAACCCACATTGATCAGCACAGCTGTAACTGTACTGTATTTAGTTATTTTTACCTAACACCTGGCAGCAACTTGTGCATCACTACTGAAACCCTCAATTGAACTATTAAGAAGGAAGACACTTTTAATAACCCCTGCAGTTCTCATCACAGCAGGGCTAAGTCTAACAGTGATGTTTTTCTTAACATCAGCACTGAATTTCAGTGCTTTTTATTACACCGGCCTTGTTTCATTAGAATTCAGCGTTTTTTAGTCTACTTACAAAACATATACTTTGTATTTGCAAATTTTGTTGACTGTCGTGAGTGGACTGGTGTGGTCAGAAGAGCAAGTGACAGTGTTCACGGAACAGACAGAAAAATCAATTTAACTTTAAAATATAAACACTTACTGAGACTAGAGAGGAAATAATGGAGGGAGGCTCTTCTGCCTAGCATGACAGTGGGATGCAAAAGCAGAAAAAAGTTAGAGAGGAAAAACAGAGTAAGCAGCTGGAGTGAAATGCCATGTTTGTTAGGCAGGAAATCAATAACCTTTGTTGGGCAAATCTTATACAAACCTTTATTCTGGGCCTGCTATGTTTGGAAATTACAACAGAAGAAACAAAAGCTTGTTACTTGGAAAAATCCAACCTCAGGTTACGCATGTTTACCAAGCTGAAGGAGTGCCTGGAATCATTCTTTTGCAGAGGAAAAACAAATGAGAAGGATTTTGCTGGTGAGAGCTGAATGTGTACTCCTCTGGGAAAAGAAAACACATGGATTTGATCACACCTCTTTCTCCTGCTTCCAGATATCCACACTTGCCTGAA
Source organism: Antrostomus carolinensis (assembly GCF_000700745.2). Lineage (NCBI taxonomy): Eukaryota > Metazoa > Chordata > Aves > Caprimulgiformes > Caprimulgidae > Antrostomus > Antrostomus carolinensis. The sequence continues at coordinate 27,930 of NW_010302038.1, forward strand.
GAACGCCACTCTCTGTGGGATAGCTAAGAAAACCAACGTGGTCATTAATTTTTCCAGAGATAGCAAGGGGAAAGTGGCAGCTCAGGCAGCACAGAGGGTCATTATGTGACCCTCTGGATCAAGCAGGAGTCCTCGGTGCATCTCAGAAGAAGGGCATTTCAGGAGATGCAGTCTGGTGGTGCTGGTGGGAATTGGACCCCAGGGAGCAGCTGGATTGTAGGATGATGTTTTCCAACCTTCTTGGTCAGATTGCAGCACTGCCAATCCCAGATGTTCACAAATCACAAGGAAAGTCTGAGAAAGGCCTAAGACTGGTTAAAACCTTAAAATTGAGATTTTTAAAAAGAGAATAAATTTAGGGTGTGGTTTATTGCCTTCAGGTTTCTTAGCCTTCAGGGTGCACTTGAGTCATGTTTTTAAGTTTCTCTTTGCTACCACGAGGTCTAGGAAACTTACTTAAAACCATAAGCCAAGATTCTCACCTAATCATTTGACTGTGGGAGCTGAAAAATATAAAATTATGAGAGGTGCAGCACTGACTGGTGGGGCCAGGCATATGGCAAGTGCTTGGAAAAGGCCTCTCAGAGAGGGAGGGGAGGCAGCCTGGGAAGGGGGTGCAGTGAAGAGGCCTAGGGAGTTGGTGAGGAAGAGAGTTGAGAGGCAGGCAGAGGGAGAGGGTGGGCTCTCAAGGGAAGCGAAGCCGTCACAGTCAAAGTCTGGGGTGATGCAGCAGTGGTAGGGACGTCAAGCCTCTCACTTGGGCCTTTGCCTGTTTGGGCAAGGCCCAAGTCCAGCCAAGTCCAGCTTCCAAAGGAGATGGTAAAACATTTCCTACAATATCCTCCATGAGTTAACCCCTGCAGGTCTTTGGTGCAACAAAGCAAACTGTTTACCAGATGAATTTACTTTTCTGCAGAGACTGAGATTATTTGGTTGACTTACAGAGAGAATATTGCAGCGTAAAAATTGTTACTGGGAGAAGTGGGTGCTTGGCCTGAGCAGAGTGAGCTGAGGATGATGAGTGGCAAATCCAGATTAAAACTAACTGATAAGAAGGTGACCTGTGGCAGCCCTTATTTAGCTATTCAGTATAGAAATAGAGTAAAAATCTTTAGAGCCTGAGGTAAGCCAAAGAGCAACTGAACTGAAAAGATGAAATAGTCTTAAGCTCATGAACATTTACATTTTGCAATTTCCATCTTTTAAAATATCAAGTCAATCCAGGAGTGGATTAGGGTGTTGAGAGCTGTGAAAGGCCTTAGTTTTGAATTAGCCTCACTTCAGCTGTGGGAGACTTCCAAATTCGATGCAGAAGTAGAGGCAAGACTGCCTCACAGTTCAAGCACAGGGCAAAGATTTAGGAAATTGCAGTCCTTTTGCCAGCTCAGCCACTAACAGGGGAATGAATATACTCGGTGTGAACAATTTTGTAGGTGAATGTAGGGAGCTACGCATGCAGACCTTAATGACTCTTCAGTGTCCTTTGCTGCAGAACAAAGAAATGGCACAGAGCACTCCATGACGTGTTTCCCTCGCAGTTTAGCAATCCTTGTCTCCCACTGGACAACCCTCTGCTAAATGGATAAATTGCATTTCTGCATGCTCTGTGGATCATTTGCACTACCCAGTGTTAGGCATATAACTTGATAAGTTGGTCTCCAGTAGACAGAGGAAATAAATTCTTGCAGGTGGCAAACACGAGCACAAGCTCCTGTGTCCTCTTGTAGTGCAGTTGGTGCATGGGGACTAGCTGTCCACTTCAGATAGCTGCTTGTGGGTGTGCAAATACCCCTTTTACTCTGTCCAGAAGCATCCTTGGATGTCTCTCATGGTATTCAAGGATGGAAGTTCTCTTCTATCTTAGACATTATTAAAAAGTATTACTCTTTATTATGCTTACTGCTGTATTGAACAAACTCCCTGCTGCACTGAGATTTAGTTGGGGTTTTGAGTTGACTAGCTAATACTTACCCATGTCTTCAAAGACTATGCAGTGGTGCTGCATACTGGAAAAAAATTGTGCAGATCAGGCACTTTTGAAAATCCCATTAGAAGTATTAAAGTATCAGTTCAATACATTTTGTTAAGAAACTTGAACTAAAATAGAACCATGAAATCAAAGCCTATCTAGCATTAATATTCTGCAAAAGTAAAAGTGGAGCATTACAGACATCAAATCAAAATCAAGTCAACAAATTGACTGTGGCACTATATCAAAATGAAGCCAAATTGCCGACTTGGTGAAAACCTACATTGTTTATGAACTCTATCTATGAAAGTGCATGTCTTTAGCTAGGAATTTCAAAGAGCACATTTTCGCAGAGCTAGACACAAATGTAGCACTGAGCTGGGTTATGCAATGGTAAAACCACCATTTCAGAGCCAATTAATCTAGATTCCTTCTTTGGAACCTGTTCCTCAACAATGAGTAAGTCCTACCTTCACCCCTATGAGTGCCATCATATGTAGCAGAGGCTCAGAAGAGGATGCTCCTGATAAGCAGAAGTTTGAACTAATTTGTTTACCAGAAATTGAAGATGACAATTTCAGGTCTTTCAGGATTAAACAGAGTCCCCAGAAAATGCAGTAAAGAATGATTTTATGCAATGTTATATGTAACTTATAAGCCTTGGGAGCTTTACTTCCCACCTCTTCTCTTTTTTTAGAGAAATTTGTGCACATCTGGAAATATAAAGCTATACTGTAACACTAGGAAACTGAAGAGCATAAAAAGACCTGGGTGTCTTCTACCTGGCAAAATAAGAAAGGAAAAAATAGATGACTAAGACAAACTAGAGGTGTAACTACCTCTTGAACTCTGTCACTCCTTCACACTTACAGAAGAAAGTTAAGGACTACAGCTGAGGAGTGAAATGGCAGTGGTCACAGCCCTCACTGAGATCAAGGCTTTCCTGGTTCAGGGAAAGACTCAGGAAATCCTGATGCTGCTGGACAGTGCCATAATTCCTATTAGCTAGAGATTTTAGAGGATCTGAAATTTCAGTCCTTTTCCAGCAATATAGACTGCTGTACCGGAGTCAAAGCCTGTTTGAATTTTCAGATGTCCCTCAGTCAGATTTGTAGTGCTTTCCTCCAAGGATGAGCAATGAGTCTGTGTTGGCCTTGCAATTTGGTCCAACAGGGCTTGAATTCACTCTTGCAGAGCAAGTATCAATAAGAGAAAAGCTGTTTAAATCACAAGCATATCCTGTTTTGAATGTCATAGAAATGGATACCTTAATGGACTCAAATGTATCACACAGATGGATACATAAGACTAAATAAGGCGAGCACATATGACTCCTTTTGAGGGAGCTGCCCTTAACCTTTGGTGAGGCAGAGGTCCCAAGATGACACCGTGTCATTATTTTATGGAACATTCAATGTTTAAAAGATTTTTTTTTTTTTAAGTAGCTGTTTGGGAAAAGTAAACTACAGAGCAACTTGGCAAGAAGCAGTGTCAACACTGTCAGCAAAATTAAGAAATAAAAATGTACTCGGTGTCTCATCACCTCAGCTACTTTTCAGAAGTTCTTGCTTTCTGTTTTGGAAATGAACTACAAGTCAGACAGTTTCTCAGCAGG
>NW_010302038.1:31533-40617 GCF_000700745.2 Antrostomus carolinensis
CAATAATATTTATCAGTATGAAATTTATTGTAAAAGTTTATGTTTTATCTCCAGTCTACATATAAGCTGTTTTTTTCAAAATTCTATTTTAACCCCATATTTTCAGAGTACCTTTTTTGAATTTGTTTTCATTGCTGATCCTCTTGATTTTTATTGCCAGAGTCACTGCTAGATCTTAAAATGCCAGAGACCAAGGCATGACCTAAAGGGCAGTATGGTTCTTGCCTGAAAGCTAGCAATTTGGCATCGTGTGTGCCCAATTTTGAAATGTAAAATTCTGTTATTTTTTTATATTTATTTTCCTTTTGTTTGGTATGGTAGACACTATTGTGTCAACACTGTGGAAAAAAAGTGTGCAACTCCAATTTGTACCCTTCTTATGGATGTTATGTTTGCACACAGTGTTGCTTCTCCCTTTGCACAAGCTCTTACATGAGAGACTTAGGGCTCCTGAGTATGTAACAGGGGTAATAATATACATTTATCTCATAAGATCTACTGCTTTATTATTTGAGATTTAAGGCATTGTGTACATACCATTTTATCAAGAATAAAATTAATGTTTAAATTTTAAGTGGACATACGTATATTGTTTTTTCAAAACTGTGCAGAACACCAGAGAGGAGGATGACTGGAGAACTGTATGGAGAATCTGCAACTAAACAAGAGTAGCTGAAGGAGAATAACCTTTGGGAACGTTGTCATTCTGATAAAATTCCTACAGAGTTAGGAAAGTGTGATGTTTTCTTTATTGGATTTAACACTTTAAGTGAAAACTCAGGATTAAAGTCAGCCAGTTAAAAAGAAGCCTGGCCTTGAAGAATCTTTTAGTTAAAATACATTTTATCAACATTTTCACTGAGTCTGCAGGTTACAAACATGATACTGTTATTTCTTGTACACAAAGTTTTGCACAGGAAACTGCAGTTGTGTATAAAATGCTAGTTCAAAAATAGTTTTCCATAAGGGAACATAGCTAAGCATAAATAGAGAGGAGCAAGCTAAATTGGAGCTTTCAGGTTAGTGTTTTTTGACTGAATTTCCTCTGTGGCAGAGAAAGGCAGCTGAGATGAATGATAAAATGACTGGGTTAAAGCTCTTCTCCCAGACTGTGATCCCAGTGATCATAAACTAAAAAATTGTGTTCATATTTTTAAGCCAACAGAGCCTTTCCCTATAACTGCAGTTATGTTGCATATTTTAAGAAATGCAAAATCACCATAATAGCTGCCTCTAATGCATACAAAGGCCAACTCCAGTGCTTTCTTCCCTTCAGAAAATATTTTCAGCCACTTCACTAGCAGAATTCTGCAGATATTTACATCAGTTGAAGCTAATGACAAATTTCCCATTGGCTGCCGTGAGGACCGGGACTGATTTTCGTTACTTTTAAGACTCATCTTTTTTTATCCTGTTCAGCATAAGGAATGGTTAGAGATGAGCTTTGGTTTTGATCAGTGAGTTGTGAGTCTCTCCCAGAATTAAACCTCAGGTCTAGTTGTCTCCTGCCTCCCTGTACCCCCACCTGCGTAGCTGATGCTCACATCATCCCTCTGATCAGAGAAACAATGCTTGCAGTAGTTATTCAGGTTTTAAAATATTTCCTTAAGAAAGTTCTATACTACAGATTCATGAATATTTCTTTAGTTTGGATGAGGGATGTCAATCAGCAACATTCCCAATTTATGAACTGCTCCTATTTCCAAAATCACTTCTATTGTTACAGTGTGACAAACTACCCAAAGAGTTCAAAAAATTGCTGGCTGCAGGGGCTAATTCAGCTCCTTTTTGTGGTGTTTCATTCTTTCCCCCTGCCATGATTACTGTCCTATTTTTTCCAACAGTTGTTAAATCACCAACTAATTATGTATTATCAAAGCTGCACATAACAGTGGAGTTTGTCTTGCGGTTGATGTATATAAAAACAAGCTGAGTGAGTCAGACAGTCAGGGTATGGATGGCTGTGCCGCTCCACCTGGTGCCTGTGTTAGCACTTATTCACGCCTCCCCTTTGTTCTTCTGGGCTCTTTTTACTTTGTACTGCTGCACAGCTAGAATAGGTACTGACTGCTGCATTATGTATGCTTTAATGTTTTTTTTATTATTACTATGGGAGAACAAAAGCGCTCATAAAGGTGTGTTTTCTTTCTGGGAAAAATTCTCAGTAATGCAGTAGCTTGTATGTTGGGGAACTTGAACCTTGAAGAATGTGACAAAGGTTACTAGATGCCAACTTGTTTTTGATGGTAGTTGCTCAGGCAGTTATTTGGAAGAAATGGAAAAACCCTGAGCCTCCTTCCAGGCTGGAATGGGTTCAACAGTCTGTGAATATCAAGGTAGAAATTTACACGCTTACCCCTTGAGAAGCCTGTGCACATATGGTATTCTTTTGCAAATTATTTAATTAAAGCTTGAAAAGCACATGAAATCTGGAATGCTCACTTCCAAGAACACCTACCACATTTAATCAAACCCACCAGGTTGAAACACAGAGGTGTTTTATAAAATGTAATTTACTTTTCCTTTCTTTATTCTTATTTTTTCCAATCCCCTCACCCTAAGCAACAATAAGAGACTTACATTCTCTTTGGTATCTACTCAATTTCACCTGGTGAACCTGTGCAATACTGCAATGTGGAGGTTGCTACCTTACATGTTAACTCTTTTTTGATATAAATGTATAAGGAAGTCTTTTTGTTGTCTGCAGAGTCTTGTTCATGTTGGTTTACAGAAATGCTAAACTTTCAGGTCTCAATGTGACCCACCACAATTCCTTCTATTATATTTGTTTAGTACTTGGCAGCTAAGGTGATACACAGCAAGGGAAGACAGAGATTACCCACTCTGGGGTATGATGTTGGGAATTGCCTACTATATTCAGCTGCCACTGCTTGGAAAGAGATACTGTACTTGCCAAAGCATACTGACTATAATTATCAAGCCTGTCAGTTTGATTTCTGCTTTGAACAAATTGGAAAAAAAAGAAAAAAAGCAAAGAAAAAGCCCCAGACCTTGGTACTCAGATTGTAGCTGTTTTTCAGACCTTATGCTATTTCATTAGGTAAGACACTTACCTTGCTGGCTGGGACAAGATCCTGAATTTTCCTTGGGCTCTTCTCAATGGAGCATGCACTGGCATGTGGAGCCATTGCTGGCTTTGAAACAAATGCCTGCAGCCTTTGTGTGAGAAGGTCGCCCAACCAGAGCCCCTGTCTCTGCACCATGGAAGTGGGCTGCCACACATCACCCCTGTCTGTAGTGTTCTCTACCTGGCCTCCTACTTTTGTAATAACAAAAGCAGTTCACAAAGAAATGGGATCAAGCCATACCCACTTCCTTCATTTCATGTGTGGATTTAATAGCTTCTGCTTTTTGATTTTGCTGTCTTTCATAGATGGTCAAGAGGATCAATGTTTTTCACCCTCGGCAATTATAACTTGGTGGTTTTTAACAGAGAAAAAATGGCATCGTGTAGCCACGTCTGCTCTCTTGCCAAAGCTGTTCCTTATGTTCATATGGACATACCTAGCTGGGCTTAAAATGGATGATAATATAACTATGGTAGCTCACAGCAGAGGCCTTGCCAAGCAATGGACTTCCTGGACAGTCATATAGCTCGCTGCCATGGCTGCCTGCCTGGCAGTGGTTGGAATAGATGTCTAAAGACTACCCTCCTTAGATGGTATGCATAAGCTTTTGTCACAGCAGTAACAAAACCTATACCTACATAGGTAGGGTTATATCCATAAATAAAAGAAATTGCACCTCATTGGAATCTCCCAGTTCCACAGGACACCTCATTCCCCCTACCTTGCTTCCTTCCCAGAGTGTCCCTCTGGAAAACATGTGGCTAATTGCAGGTAGTCAAATTACTGGGGAATCTCAGATAGCTTAGGCAACTAAACCAGTTTCATTTTTATTACTTTTGTGCAGGCTTCATGCCGAAACGATGCTCTGAAGACTTGTTTTAGGGAGAACTCTATTATATCAAAGTAGATGCAATTTCTCTCTGATGCAGTAACTTTTTTTGTTTCAGTGAGAACAACACCAAGGCTGCCTCTTCCAGCAATGAGATCTTACGACCCTTAAAATTAGAATGGGAATGTGAGAACTTAATGATCACCTTCAGTTGTAAACAGTGCTAATTGTAAAAGTAAAGGAATCATTAAAAGCTGTAAATACAGGGTTCTGCTGCTTCTTTTCTGATTATATGTGCCGTAGTCAGATGGACCCATTTGATTCTGGGGACCCGGCAGTCAAAAACGCTGCTCTGCAACATTCACCTGAAAGCTACAGCCCAGGGAGAAATAGGTTTGAACTTGTATGGCCAGTCCTTGGATTATTTTCATGTGAATGGCAGAATGAAATAATTTGTGATTGCAGATAATGCATGAAGCAATTACCAGAAATATGGTATTTTGGCCCAAGGAAATTCATGTTCAGGCAATAATTTCAAATGTTTTAAATTCTACACTTCTGTAGTAGGTGACACAAAATCCTTTTTTTGGTAATGATTCTATCACCAAGTCTGTCCTTGCATGCCCTTCCTTGTTAGCTATTCAAGCATTAAAAAGATTTATGAACCTTGTCTTACTTTCAGTAGCCTTTTTTTTTCTACTCTTGTAGTTTGCAGTATTTGACATACAAAATATTATGCTTTTTTAAACAAAGTGCTCCAAGTAATAAACTACTGCATTTAAGATTAAATACATTACTTTATCTCTGCTCACTTGGACTTGGGAAAGGCTGTACAGTTACAGAAATCCCAACATTTCTACTCCTGGTCAGACTAGTCCAGCTAGTAACTTAACAATGAAGCTGATAATATTAGATGCTCCAGAGGTATAAGCAAGATATTTAAAGCTGAACAATATAAAAAAGTAAATTGTTGAAAAAATGCATCAAGTATAATGTGTGAAATTTTATTATTAATTACTTTTAAACCTATCCAATGACTTTGTAAAAATTTTACAATCTAAATTAATAAATAAACTTCCACCAAATTTTGAAAGACATTCTAGTAGTATCTTCTTTCTTTTATATTATTGAAAAAGGTTGTGTTGAATTTCTTTCTCTCAAAGTCCATTATTAGATACACCTATTGCATATAATCTCTTACTCATTTCACTCTCTAAACCTTTGCAGTCTCTCTTCTTATGGATAGTCTTCCAGTTTCTTTGTCCTTTCAAAGTATATATTCAGAACCCTTCCTATATCTATTTTATTTTTATTTTTTTTAATAACATGAGAAATACAGCATTCCATATACAACACTGGAATGAAATAGAATCAAAATGTCAATACTTTTTCTCATTCTCTGTGCTCTCTGCATTTTGCATCCTTTCATATTTTCTGGGTTACACAGGTGACTCCCAGATCTTTTTTTTCCTGAATACTTCTACTTAATTTATGTGCATAATATTTGAGGAAACCAGAATCAAAATGAATCCAGAGCAGAAACTGAAATCAAAGGCAGAAATAAATGGAGCTACAGTAAATGACCAGAGAAAATAAATAAGAGATCAGCCAACAAAAACCAGACTATTCTATTATTTATACCTTCTGGAATAAAAATAAATTGCCTTTGAGGAGACATGCATCAAAATTTTCAGCCGGTGTAAATCTTTGGGTCATTGCTTCCCTCAGGAATGGGGGACCTGTGCAGTGACATGTGTTGGAAGCGGCAGCTTCGGCAGCCTTTCCATCTGGGCACAGCCTGAAGGACGACACATTTGGGGGACAGAAGCAAGCCTCAGTTTCTCAGTTTGCAGCAAGAGGAAAGCCAGGGGTGACGTTCACCTCGGCCAATTTTTTACATGACTTGAGGTGGCAGCTGGTGGGAAGGTGCCAGTAAAAGGTGGGAAGCCAGGCTGGCATGGGCTCTCCTCTGCTGCCACAGGCAGTTTTGGCACACACTGAAACATGGCTCAGCTGCAAGTGCAACATTTGCTGTTGAGGGTAGTTAGTGACAATTCACATGCCTGAGGTTTGGGAGGTCTAATAGGTGCCTGAGAAAGTGCAGGGCCGTGCTGTGTCCCCACCACTGTCATCGTGGGGAGCTGCTGTTCTCAGCTGTTGCTGCTGTGGGCTCCTTGCCTCAGGGAACGGGTGGGTGACACACGCAGCTGTGGTCTGGTGCCTCTTTGTGTACATCTGCGTTTAGGGTGCTCTTGAGGCAGGTTCCCAGAGGCTCAACCTGCAAGTGTGACTTTTTAACACTGGCTGAAGGGCTTCCCTCCCTGGAAGTGTGGCTGACCCTGCACCCCAGGTATGCCTGGTAGCCTCTATTTTGCACAGTTTCGTGCTCTGCCTGTGAGCTGCCTGCAAGGGACAATGAACTGAAGAGCATGCTGTGATCTGGTATGCTCCTGCAGCTGGCCTTTAGCGGTGAAGAAACACTGTTTTGGGGACAAAAATATGAGGTCACTTATTTCAGTTTCAACTTCGTCCTCAGAGAAATGCAGTGAGCACACAGGCAGCCAACACACAGGGAACTACCACAAAACAGCCTGCACAGCTCGGTGCTTTGCACACTTTAGGATGGAGGGAGAGCTCCTGCCATGCCAAACATTCCCCCCTACCCTTCGGAGCAAGGCTGTTGTTGTGGGATGGAGGAGGAACCCTGAGGCTTTCAGGGTTAGTAGCTGCTTTCAGCCAACAAAGGGGGAGATATGACACACTTCCACCGCTCCCAGAACACAGGGAAAAGGAAATTTTGGGAAATCACACACTAAGGACACTCCAAATGGGATGAGAGCAAACACTGTAGCAACACGTGCTGTACTATGGCTGTCTGCCCCAAGTATACGTGGCATGCCCGGGTAGATGTTATTTCATGCTGACCTGATACCATTGGTAAATTTTCTTTGGGTAACAGGAATTGAGGAGCTGTTCTCCCAGCTATGGATGAAGAAAGAACCGAAAGTAAGTGTTCTTACTGCTTATGTGCTGTGGATGTGTTAATGTGCTTTCTTCCCTCCCAGGAGCGATGTAGCATGACAGGGTAGGGATGTGTTCAGTCACTGGTGTTACTGTTAGCTTAACAATAACGATCTTTTGATATTTACTCTTTAACTCTGACACATATTTTTATTCGATCTTCAACAGGTGTTAATCTCTTTGCAGAAACAGCTGAGTATTTGGCTTTGCTCAGCTGTTTCTAATCAGAGCCAAAGGCAGTCCTGAAGTGATCGTAGTATTTCCCTTTTTAAATTGACTATGAATATTTAAAAGGAAATACTGCATTTCTGTGCAGCTTCAGCTAAATGTGTTTTTCCCTCTGCCTTGGCAATACCTGCTTATAATAATGCAGACCCAGCAGGAGGCCAGTTGCCCAATTTTGCTCTTTCAACACACACTGAAACATCCAAGGGACAAAAAGGAGAGGAAGAGCCAGCCAGTGAGCCTGCTCTTTGCTCTGAATTGCTGCAGGGACCCCATGCTCTGCAGGGCAGCAGGGATGGGTGGGCAAGGTCCCTGAAAGATATGGTCATTCGTGCAGTAGTGGTGGTGGTGGCATGCCCAGCTGCTACAGAGCAGGGCAGCATCACTGGCTTTAATAACTGGAGGTTAACATACAGTGAAACATCCCTAATATTATTGAAAACTAATCATCTGGATAGTAAATAATACATTGAGTATCTCTGCTACAGAAAGACACTCTCTGGGCAGGTGTTCTGGTGAAGTCTGTGCCTTGCTGGGCTTGTGACTGACCCTGGGGATGCTGCTTCCCCCTCTCCCTCCCTGGTGGGTTCATCAAAGAGAAGATCTCTGTGGGACCTTTCTGGGGTGGCCTTTTGGGATCTGACCACAAGAAAAAATACCATCTGTCTACACCATATGTTTACTGACAATACATTAAACTAGTTCTGGCCCTCGGTGTAGCTAACAACTAGTGGATTTTATAAATCCCGTCAGACATTCAGGTCAACCATGGTTAAAATTAACTGACTTGCTGTATGACATGCATGCATTTGAGCACCATGTTGTAACAACACAACCACCACTGCCTGGCTCTACTAGAGGTGTATTTGTCTATCTGTAAATCTCAAATTGCTTTACAAAGGAAATTCCAGAAACATAAATCCAGGAAATTCACAGTAAATGTCAAACCTGGAAGAAATCCAAACACATACTGGTATTAAAATGCACATACCTAAGGAATGTTATTAATTTGGTTTGCAAAGCAGAGCATACCAGTAAGCAATCAGTTAGGCATTCCCCTCTATTGATCATCAAATGTCCCTATGGAAAATCCCTGGAGCAAGGCTACATCACTGAAACGGTTTGTGGTCTGATGGCAATCCAAATCCTAATTTTGCTCTCCTTTTCATTGCAGCTGCTCTGCCTCTGCCATCTGAAATGCCTTCACCACTTTCCTTAAAGCTGAAACCCTGAGCCAGTCATGGTGGCTGCAGAGCCCTGGAGCTGACTGCAAGGAGTTGGGGAGGAGAAGACATTGACCAGGGTGCAGGAGAGCCTCTGGCACTGCAGGGTTGCTGCCTGCCCCAAGGCTCAGGAGACTTTCCCTCTTATTCCTCCTTACTAGATGCCCTGCATGGAAGATGTAGCACGCAGGAAATAACGGATAGGAAAATTTGTTGTATTCCTGTTGCCTCTCAGTGTAACAGTAGTTCTTGGGGCAGCTGCAGAGTGACTTATAGCACCCCTGAAGTTGTCCAAATGGGTACAATATTTTCTCCACATCTGGGGTTTTTATACCAAATAGATATGGGTGCAGCTAAAGCCTCTGGGTTTTTTTATTTGACACATTTTAGAAGAATCTCTACCACCTTTGTGTTCTATATTAAAGTGTATTTTCCAGAAAAGCTGTGGATGCCCCCTCCCTGGAACTGTTCAAGGCCAGGTTGGATGAGGCTTTGAGCAACCTGGTCTAGTAGAAGGTGTCCCTGCTGATGGCAGGGGCTTGAAACTAGATGATCTTTAAGGTTTCTTCCAACCCAAACCATTCTATGATCTAAAGTGTTACCAAAGACATCTATGTTAACTTTTGTTGCATTCTGTCACACAGGGAAAATCATACTCCAGGACTGTCTGTTGTTGTTCATGTGTAGTGCAAGAAGG
>NW_010302039.1:0-551 GCF_000700745.2 Antrostomus carolinensis
AGAAGTCAGACTGGCACTTCAGATTCAGGACTAGGGTGATGAATAGAGCATTGGGTTGTGAAAGTCTCTCTCTATCAGAGGGCATTAGAGACAGTGCTCCTCGATGACAGCACTGCTTCTGGCTTTTTCAAAATAACTCCTCGTTATAAAGCTCTGGGAACTTCTGAAGAAATTACACTTACTGCATGTACAAATTTGAGAGCTCATATGAAGCGGGATGGCTGTTGTTCACTTGTGTAATCACTAGGAAAATCCCAGCTCTAGGAAAAAAAATCTCAGATGATGTGCTTTACCTTCCTCAGTGCTCGACACCTTAACTATGCCTGTAATTGTGACCATATCTCCAGGTACACAGCTGTCTACAAGATCTTGAACCAGTTCACACTCAATCGTGCGAGGGATTCGGCCTGCTTCTCGCTGATCGTCTGACATGAGCTCCTGCACCCTGCAAAACAATGAGGTAAGTGCACCCTTAACAATTCAGTTATGGCATACAAGATCTGCAGCTGTGTGCTTCCAACCAATCCTTTCCCAATTACAGATCACAGAAT
>NW_010302040.1:0-16993 GCF_000700745.2 Antrostomus carolinensis
CGTACGGAGCCCAAGGTGTTTGGACAGCTCTGCCATACCCTTCCAGAAATGTTCCCATCAATCCCTCCATGATCCATCAACCCCACCGAAAGCACAAGCTCTGGTTCTGCAAAACTCCCAAGGTGACAAAAAGTGGCATTTCCCAAAAAGCAGCAACTCTGCCCCAAGCTTGGCCCTGCTCCCCCTTGCCCCTTGGAGCCTGTGGAAGCACTGGCATGGCGGGCTGGACGGCGATGTGACAAGGACAAGCTCTTGCCATCTTTGCTGAGCCGCTTTTCACGCGGGGCCGGTTCCTCAGCAGCGGCTGGCGGGGGGGAAATGAGCAATAAATACAGACAAAAGTTGGTTCAGCCGCTCCTAGCCGCGTGAGTGCAAGCCTCGCGGGGCAGACATTATTTCACTGCGCTTTCCCAGTTTCTCAGAGGCGACTAAGCCCAGCTAACAGCTCCCACCAGTGAAGAGCAAAATTCATCTCCAGGCAAGAAGCAGTGCAGACAGGGGGGATGTCTGTGGGCTGCACGGGGCTGTGCCCAAGGAGCGGGGCTGCAGGGAGAGAGTGAAGACATCTGAACAAAGTTAACCCATGGCTGAATACAAGAAAAAAAAAAAAAGAAGAAAATTACTACTTAAAAAAACAAACCAATGGAAGTGGCTTAAGGCAGGATATGCTCCTACCATGACAGGAGGAAAGCATAACCGTGTCCTGCTCTGTAAAGCTTTAGTGATCTGGAATCATTCACAAGCCACAGAAGTTTTTTCCCCTCCACCGATGCCCATCTGAACAGTCAAGTCATGCTGACAGTCACCTCTCTATATTTAATAGCTGCCTGTAATCCACTTACCCCACCCAGTCCCTTGTCCCCACACAGGTGATTTAACCCTTGCTGGCACCTCCACCAACCACTTTAACTGCCATTTGTACAGACAAAGACTTCCAGTAACTTTTTTCTACGCCACACAAGTTACTGAACAATACAGTGAGAAGCAGACATACTCCGAGGGCAGAGTTAAGGTTGCACAATTATCACATGTAGGAAGTGTCATTTTCCCATTGCATCTGCTGTTTTCCAAACATTTTTGCTCTTTTAGATTACAGCAGTAATGTTTGCTTCGGGAATCTGTGTGGGAACAGTAACTCGGCAGTGCTCACGGGGTCTGGTGAGCACAGAGTCCTGGTGTGCAATCGCTACCAGAACCTCATAGCAATGACGTTGATGGGGACAACAACACCATGTTTGGGGACAAGATCAGTGGAGAACCTGAGAAAAAGCACAGAAAGGCAGAAAGTGTTTTCTTTGTCTGCACATCAGCGCGTCGTTCATGTCAGGTACAGAGATGTCAGGATGAGACAGACGGAGCATGGTTATTCCTCTACACTGGCTCAGCATCCTCATCCTCCTTGCCCAAACCTTCCCTCACCCCAGTACTGCTACAGCTGCTCCTGCTTCTTTGATTCAGCCCCAAAACCAGGCGATGGTCCAAATCGATGGTCCATACCCTCCACAGAGCAGCTGGCTGGGGATGCTCAAAGGCACACCCCCGAGCTAAGCACCCTGCTAATAGCCTCTTCAGCGCGGTGAGACCTCCAAAACCTGGGGTGCCAGGGATAATTCCCTGCGCCTGGACTGTCGGTATCAACGGATTGTAAAATAAACAGGGACACTATGCACACAGCCAAAGTCAGTATTTGTGCATAGGATGTGATACCAAATACAAATATTAACTTGAGCTTCTCGGCCCCATTGGTCACTGTGGTAAATATGCATTTTTGTAATTTTGCATCAGATGTGTGTAACTTCTCAGAAGTGACTGCTGTCCTGAACAGCCTGAAGTCTAACCACTGATAAATGACTTTTCTGTGGATTTAATAAGGAATTTGTTCCACAGGAATTGGAATCAGGCTCAGGACACAGGTCTCTCTATTAGTTTAGCCAGAGCTAAAAGGATCAGAAGTGATGCTGCTGCTCTCTGGGGCAGGGAAGTTGCATATCACCACATGATTAGCACATTTTAGTGGAAGTAGGTGGAAAGGGAAATTAGCAATTGAGGGTAGAAATGGTGAACCAGCTACACTAGGTCACCTTAAGAGCCAGCGTTCATTTCTCTATGTCCCACTGAAGGGGATTAAATGTGTTTGGCATCCTCAGGCTTCCAGGATGAGGAGAAGACATCAAGGGGTGGAAGAAAAAGAGGCTGTGTGAAAGCTGGCGGACTTCACACAAAGTAGTGTAATGTTTGCCATCCCATAAGAGCATCCTTGGCAAGGGAAGCAGGAGCTTATGCTCAGAAGCCTGGAAGTCTTCACCACAAAACAAAATACCAAACCAGAAAGTATGTGTTGGCCAGAGACACTGGTGGCCAACTAACCACTCCTTCTCTTGCTTTCAAAGCACAGTGTTAACTGCCATTGGCTTCAGGTGATGACACCAGCGAGAAGTCAGGAGGAAACTACTGGAAATCTCACTTAGCACTTGACAGCATCTCTGAAAATATGGCCCAGGCTGAGTTTGTAAGCTTTTGGGGAAAAGTGTTGTGCTAGGGATTGTGTAAACACAGACCTGGCTGATGGATGGCCCTGGTGCACCACAGAAGTTTATGTGTGCTCCAGCAAGACGTACTGAATGAACAAGTGTCTCGGATTAATACAGGGACACCAAGAAACTTCACTGATAATTGTGGGAGAGAAACAAATGATGAGGAAGAGTTACCACACAGTGTGCATTTTCCAGACTTCAGTAAAGACTCAGATGCATGTTCAGATGGGATATTTTTAGCTGAGCTAGGAGCACAGACATGGCAAACCAGGCAAGGGATGAAGCAAGGAGAACTGTGGGGCTGGAGGAGGATTATTGGTAGAACTCCTCAAAAAAACTGCCTTGGGATGAACATTACTTGATATTTTCCTCAGTGACTCTGTGAAGAAAAGGAGAGATTGTGCTAATAACCTGAAGATGAGAAGCAGAATGTTACATTGGAAGAAGAGGATAACTTTGAGAGAGAGCAAAATGGAAATGGGATGCAATACAGTGTTACTGGCTTAGGCAGCTGGGTGATCATAATAAAACTTTCTGACTTAGAGCTCATTGGTATGGCACACAGGAGGGAGAAGACCTGTCTCAGGTGTTTGTGTGCTGCTGGTGTGACTTAGGTCCTGAAAAGGCCAAAGTCAAGCAGAAGGTATCAGAAGTACCAACAAATAGAGATAGAGAAATATATTACATCTTTGTACCTTGAACAGGCAAGATCTTGTTGGAATTACCATTCTGCAGGCAGTTCTCCACTTGAAGGACAAAATGCATTCAAACTTGGACAAGCAGGGAGAAGAGTTTCTAGGACAGTCAGAGGAATGGAAAGCCTATTTTATGAAAGAAGTCTCTACAAACTCAACTTGCTCAGCCTAAGGAAACAAAGGCTGGAAGGGGATGTGACCACTCTTTAAAAAATACACTGGGGAAGGAGGCAGCATATCGCAGCAATAAAAGGGCAATAAAGAAAAGAAGAGCACAATTGATCTATGCTGGACATGTAGGCTGGAAACGAGACATCTGTTTCTAACGTTCAGAGAAGCAAGGAACAGAAACAGCCTTGCAATGGGAGGAGCAAAGGCAGTCAATGGAAAGATGGATCTCAATCACTTACAGAAGGAGTCACACAGCGGAGCAGCTCACACGAACCCTCCTGCCCCTGTGATCCCACTGAGGTCAAACCCTACTGCTGTCATCAGTGTCCTGTCTCTCTCTCCTCACCCACCAAATAATCCCACCCACTCACACCAAATAATCTCGTCTGACTGGTTTCCAACCAACAGATCTCCATAGATGCTCTCTCAAGTGAAGAGGTGAGGTACAGAGAGACGAAAACTCTTCATCAAGCTTTTGTGCCTAGAAATGGATTTCTTAAACACTCAGGGATTTCCAGTTTGCTTCTAAATTTGGTATGTGTGTTTTTCCTTGCAGAAAACTTAAAACTTCCTCTATTCAGCAAAATAAGGGTATTTTTAAAGTTTTCTTTCTTTCTTTTTTTAATATAATCTATTTATAGTCTTTCATGGGTTCTTTGGAAAATAGTTTTAGAACTGAATTAGCAAGTGATCAAATGCCAACTATCAGGAACTTCAAACAGCAAGCCAAAAACTTTCTGTAGGAAACAGCCTGCCGAAGAACAACGTCGTAGAAAAGGATCTGAAAGATGAGGAGCAATATGCAAGCAACAGCCAATGCCAAGAATCTCCAGGGTCTGCAAACCCTTAAAATGCCAGACAGATGGGAGTAGAAAACAGCCTGAAAAGGTAGAGAGGCATAAAAAAAAAAACTTTGTGTGCAACAGAATTAAATATGAAACTCGGGTGAGTAGAAAAGAAAGCCAACAAAAACGAGAGGCTCTGGCTAAGCATCCTGCACGCTGTATCCTACAGATAGCAAAGGCTGTGCAATTTAAATCTGTAATCCCTTCCCAAGCAAAGAGGCTTTTGCAACAGTGCAATCTGGATGTCACCAGCATATGAATAGGCATCTTGGGACTGCTCTGGAGAGCAGAGGTCAAAGTTTAGTGATGTATGTAGTTGTCTCCCTAATGGGTCTTATTGATTATTATCCATAGAAACAAGCAACGTCTCCAGATCTGCCTCCCTCTTTGTGCTAGATGCTGGCAACTGAGAAAAAACACCTTGATTTTCTAGCTCCATGCAGTTTGTAGAACATTGAAGCCTGCAATGAGGAAAGACAAAGTTGTTGAATAGATTAATGAAACATGGCAAGTAGAAAATAGTAAATAGATCTGTGTAACATCTGCATAGCAATGATATGTGGGAGCACAGTGTCGAAAATAATATCTAATAAAATTTTTAAAAAATTAGGATAACATGAGGGGGGAAAGAATAAGGGAAACCAACAGGTCAACATTGCAGTTCAATCACCTAAGGAAATTATGTGTCATGGAAGGGACTGAAAAGCCCCAGTTACAGGTAGAGCCAAATTCATACCTGTCCAGCCACAGGTATCCCAGCAAGGTAGCTTAAATATTGCACTAAAATTGTCATATCTGTGATACAAAATGATGGTAATAAGTTGGTATCTTCCTGGCACAGGCAGAATTCTGATGTGGAAACTTCAACAGGAGAGCAAAAAACAGAAAAAGCACCAGAAGGGCTGGACCAAAAGTACCAATGCTATTTTTTTTCTATTCTAGTGAGCGCTGCTGTGGCAGCCAGCGGGCCCAGTGGCATGGGCAGAGCTATCTCATGTGGGGCACTGGGAACCCCCTCAGGGGGTGACTAAGCTGATAAATAAGCAAGGGTAAGGGTGATGAACAGATCTCTTCAAACTTCCTGAGTTTGCAAGACAGAACCAGAGAAAGCAGGCTCACTGTCAGGACTTTGGTACTTCCACTCCTGGCTGCTGCTAGAAACTGGAAGTGGAAAAAAAAGAAAACGACAACAATCCTGTCTACCATTTCAGAATCTCGGAAGACATCCCATTTGGGTTCAGGATTAGGAACCATCTCAGGTGGCAGGGAGGTCCTGGCTCTCTCTGGAGACGTTTGCCCACCTCCATATGGAGACACCAGACCATTAAGGCTGGCCCTACTGTTGCGCTGCCTGAGATCCAGCTGTCTGCTCTGTCCATCCTCATCCTCACCCCTCTCATAGCTTGCAGCTTGACAGGAGGTTGGCAGTGCCACTGTGCTTCCCTGGGCAGCCAGGTACCCAGTGCTGGCCAGCAACAGCCATTTCCCACTGCTGCCAGACACCAGTTCCTGGGCTGTTCCTCACACACCCATCCCAGCAGGCAGAAGTATGAGACATGGAAGAACCTCCCTGCAAGAGCTCTGTGCACACGGTCCTGCCACCTCATAGTAAGCCCTCCATGCAGGGCAGGGATGAAGCAGGGCTCTCTGCCCATCAGAGGACCACGTAGGTGACTCTGCTTCTGGCTCTGTGGGACACACAGCTTGCTAGCACAGGTTATATAAACCTAGTTATCTATCCATGCATCCTCACGTTGAAAAAGATGGGCCTGCACACCTGAAAAAGGAAAAAAAGCATGTGAGTATAAAGCAAAGGATAGACTGTGTCGTCGATATTGAAGCCATAACACAAACCAGATCAGCAGTTATGCCGGTGGAACTGTAACAACACGATCCCAGCCCCTACCAGGGATGTTGTTATTCAATACACAGCTAAGTCACAGAACAGCAAGCCTGCCACACACTCAATTTTCTTACAGGTACAGCAGAGTTGGCTTGCTCTGGGGCGTGTGAAGGGACCAGCCCCAGGCAATCAGGGGTGCTATGCTCTCTGCAGCTGGCACTAGGATCACCAGCATCTGGTGGGAGTGCAGCTATGCAGGACTCACCAAAACCACAACAACAAAAAAGCCTCTTTTCTTGTAGAGTACAGCTGAATTCCCTTCCTCCCATTCCCTTAACAGATGTCAGAAAAATCATGAATGGCTGCAGCTCTGTGCTTGACTCACAGCTTTCATACTTGCTGCAGAGCTGGCCTAGTGTTTCTGAACCCGGTTCTGGAAGGTGTTGCTTTTTGAAAAGAAAAATAGAGAGAAAGGGAAAAAAAAAACCCCTTAAACACTTAATAGTAAACTCCTTCAAAAGAAAATTTGCTTCAAGCCAAAAAAACATTTGCCAAGTTTCAACTAAATGTGAATTTTCATGATGCTGTAATAAACACCTCAATATGGGCAACTTTGCTCCAAGCAGTTAAAAAATATATAATATATAACTTTTTTTTTAAAGAAAAATCCAACTACCCCAAGGAGACATTTTATTGTGCTTCAGTTATATATATATATTAAAAAAAACCCAAAACACAGAGAAAGCAAAATGAAAAGCCATGGATTCATCTGTTGCCCGTCATCCCAGTCACGCAGGAGGATGTAGGCAGGAGCAGGACTCTCTCCCCAGAACCAGCTCACAGGTCTGGATGCTATTGCAGCAGATTAACCTGGGAGCACTACAGGAAGGAAGCATTTCCAGGAGAGAGAAGTGACCTACTGCAGAAATGCTCTTGTAGAACCTACCTTTTCTTCTCTAGCCTCCAGCCAGGGTTCCTGTGGACTCTGTGACACACTGCGCTGATTTCAGAGCCCAGCACCTTCCTCAATCATGCACCAAGCAGTGCCTGCCACGGCTGTAGGTGTCAGAGGGGCTCCAGCAAGGCTCTCCAGCAACTGATAGGGATGGCATGAGCCATCGAACATTCCTTGGACTGGAAGAGTCTGAATTCTTGACTGTTCAGATGTTGAATGGCTTTTCTTGCGCTTAGGCTGATGCATAAGGTGGGATCCCAAGGAGCAGAGCTCTGGGTGCGAAGCGTGAGCACATCAATCTTTTCTCAGGGCCAAGTCTGGCTGCCTGCTCTGCAGACAGCTGCCGATTTGTTTTGGAACATACAAAAATACCCTTAAATCCAATTTAGGCATTAAGGGAAAAACAATCCGTGAGTGCTGTATGGTAGCTTTGCAGCCCCAAAGGCATCCACAGCTCCTGAGGGGACAGCGGTGCTGCTGTCACCATCCAAAATGGGTGTTGTGGTGCTGCCAGCTCCAACATCCCTGCAGAGACCAGTGGTGGGACTCGGCTGCCAGGAGGATGGACAGCCCTAGGCTGGTTTTAATTCTGTCCAGCTCTCCCACACCATCGCACGGAGGATGGATTGGGAAAGCTGCAGCGAGAGAAAAACCTGCGTTTGTGCAGGGGACGAGCCTGTGTTTGGGACCACAGCCATGAGTTAGCTAAACTAGTCCAAATAAAGGGAGGGGGGAAAGCTACTTACGTTGTTTCCCCAGCCTCAGAGCAATATGTTTCCCTAGGATCAATTCAAACATAACAGGTTGCTGTGTTCAGAGCTAAAATTAATCTTACACCAGGAAAATGAATTTTAAAAAAATGAAGAGCTTGCTGCATTCATTACTAAAAAAAATTAATCTTATGCTGAGAGCTTCCTTTTCTACTTTCCAACTGGCCACCTTGCTTTCATTCAAGAAAAGCCCAAGTAAAAAAAAATGTAAAACCGTTTCCAGGTGGTTTTGGTTAAAACAAACAAAGAGCTGTGAATTGTGTCAGTGCCTGGTTTCAGGCATGGCAGAAGGTGGAGGGTTAGCCAGAAAGAGAGAACCGCTGCTGCTGAGATACAGCCACTGGCCTAATTAGGTGGAATCGCTATTAGCGATTCCACCTAATTAGATAATTATATTAATTATCTAATTAACTGAGATTGTTGTTAGACAAAGGCAGGTAGAGCCTCAGAGGTGATAAGGAAGATATCAGGGCAAGGTTACTCTGTGATTTATATTGATTTCTTTAACAGTTCAAGAACTCCCCTGGTTCCCACATTTATTTACCCTAGTCTCGCTCCTCCAGGGTTGTTTTAAAGTGATTAAAGCAGGGAAAGGGGCGGGGGGGAGGACTGTTGTTTTAAAAAAATAAAGGGCAAAAAAAAAGAAGATTTCACTGCAAGTTCCCCCTATGCCGTTGAAAAGTCAGGACTCAGTGGAGGGGGACAACTGGACCAGGTTGAGGGATGCCTTGCAGATGAGGATTGCCGGTGTCCCCTGACTTCTTGTGCTTGGATTCTGCTGCCCATCCTTCCCGCAGACCTTTTTGGCTCCACAGGTTGTTTGTCTTTGAGTGCACCAGCACTGAACGGTAGCTGTGGGGCTGGCAGATTTTTCTCTATCGCTTGTTCTTTGCTTGCAGTGCTGGTGGGAACCACAAGCCAATTAAGGAGGCCTCGTTGTGGTAGACGTGGCGTAAAAGTAGCATTAGAGCATCCTGCCCTAGAGACCCAGCAGTCCTAAATACCCAAGGGCAAGCACAAGGCAGGTTTGCAAGTTTAATAAGCCAAGTCCTCTTCGCTCAGGCGTGAAGCTAATATTATGCCAGGCAGGCCTGGGTGGAGGAGGCACAGCCAGAGCCTCTGGCTTCCACAATTTCAGCTGCCTGCTTTGAGTTTCACCGCGATGGAGTCAGGCCCACAGTGGAGCCCAGATTTTGGGAGGCAAAGGAGGGTGTGCAACCAGATTAGCTCTGCCCTTGCTGTCCTACATCTATTGTTAGATGCATCATGGAATTTGACCCACTTCGGGAGTTTCTGGTGGTTTTTCACATTCCATTTGTCCTTTCTGACTAACGTTTCGCTCTCGTGTGTCACAGCCCTGGCTCTGTTCCCTGTGGTGGATGTTCAGATTGCCAGAAAAAGATCCAGCTGCAGTGTCCCAGTGTGTTTAGAGCTTCTAAGCTCTAAGTGGATCCAAGGCACTTCCCACACTGGGTTTTGAGGCACCCTCTCCACGTGCCAGCTTCATCCAGCACCCTCCTTTCTCACCGAGCTTCCCTCCTCCAACCAGGCATTGCACACTCACTCACACCAAATACACAGGCTTTGCAGGCTACGACATAATATTTTCAGAGTCCCATAACAAGTGCAGTGCCAGGTGGGCTCTTCCCTGAGTTTTGGAGCTTAGCTGGTCTCTGGTCACACCATGGAGCCCAACAGGATTTAGAGATCTGGTGAGCAGGGCACCCTCAGTGCAGGGCTGGCTCTTGTGCTCACCTCCCTGGAGAAATCCTCACAAATCAGCTGGATGGCAGAAGAAAATTGTTTACACGCCTTGTCAGGAGCTCAGAAGTGACCCATGGTTTATCTCCTCTAGCTTTGGTTGGTCCCATAGCTAAACCAGCCCCTTCCTGCTATGAGTACCTTACCATCACTTCCCCTAACTTCTCCTGTGCACCTCTGAGATTTCTCTTTCATACGCCCTCATAACACTCAACTTCTTTGTTCAGCCTTAATACCTGTATATAATAATAGCTTAAGAACTTTATAATAGCTCCAGCCTGTCTCCTGAGAAGGACAGAAATAAACCTGTCTTTCCCAGTTGCCAAGACTATGTTAACAGATCCATTATTGGTCAACCCAGCATCATGAAAGTTCTTAGCATCCTTTCCCCCTGCCCGGGTGAGTGTGCCTTAGCATCCTTTTCAGCAAGGTGCTCCGCCCAGGCTTTAGCTGCATCCCACACCAGAGCTGCAGAGTAGAAATGTCACAGCAGTGCCTTGGGTACAGCATGGGGCTGGGCAGGCTGTGCCCCACTGGGCACAGGGCATTGGGCTCCCACTCTCCTGCCTGCACCCTCCATGCCCCAGAGGCCACAGCCACGATTTCAGGCAGAACTTGCCCTTTCTTATCAAAACGTTTATGTCTCCACGGGAGCTAAGGGGTTGTAAGCGCAGACCAGCCACATCGCTGCGAGCAGCCGTCCATCTGTTAAGAGTATTGGAGCAAGCGACTTTCAAAGCCAACAGATACTTTTTCACAGAGTTTTTTCCACTGTAGAGAATATCACAAAAACATCTATTTTGTTTTGTCATAATACTGGTAACTAAGAGAGATTTTTATCATTTTCAACAAACTCTGAAACCCATCCCAGGCCTTAGGGAGGGAGCTCTCTTCAACCAGCCACAGGACATGTTGCCCAGGGAGGAGAAGACTGCTGCCCAGCAGCTCTGGAGAGTCACCTCACCTCTGGAAAAACTTCCCCCAACAGTTGTGGCCTCCTTGGAAATTTGTCACCAGCATGCTTAGCCAGCAGGACAGAGGGAGACCACAAGCCAAGAGGAATTAATTTAAATCATGCCCAGCAGCAGACTTCTAATCTCTATCACAAAATCTGGCTGTTCTGCTACTGTTTTCATCTGGTTCAACAAGTTTGCGGGAATAGGGCTGCAAGAAATCAGGCGACTTCACTCAAAGCTGGAGGCTGATCATCCGCAGAACCTAGCAGCGTTAATGTGCTGATCGCGTTGGGTGCCAAAGGGCCCGGGTGGGCAGTTAGTTCATTTTCAGGGCTTGGAAATCAAGCAACGCTTTTCACTGCAGCCCCAGAGCTCAAACCCCGGAGGACAGTAAATCAGGGAACGGTGCACAGGCAGCACATTGACACTCCTCAGCATAGATATCAATTTTCACACTGCGGTCAGGTTCTGTAAGTGTGGGGAATTGGTGTGGCAACGGGATTTTAACGAGGTCTGGTTGCGATTAATCCCTTTCTAGGCAGTTCCTCTAAACGACTCGATTCCTTGTGATCACTCAGTAATTATGAGACTAAAGCAACGTGTAAGGGACCACAATGAACACACACATGAAACTATCCAAGGCTGAAAAACAAAGTTACTTGCTGGGAATTATTAAAACAGCACAAAAACATGGAACTTACCCAAAATGGAAAGTATATTGGAATGGGTAAGAACTATCGTATTGCAATTAATGCTGTACAGGACACTACAGCAGGATGGAGCCTACCTCTGGAAGAGCATTGCAACACTGGATCAGAACCCACGGGGCCTCGGCTGGGCCGCCCCCGGCCACGCTGCCGTTCGGCTGGGACCCCCGTCCCGCGTGGGAGGAGGTAGGAAGCAGCAGCAGCCCCGACAGGGGTGAGATAAAGCAGAAGTCTACAAATAAACTGAAGTCAGTCGCTGAAGTTCCTGCTCTTACATCATCCATCCTCTTGCTTTTACCCCTGCGGCAGAGAAGATTCCCTGCCCAGAAGGCAGCCCTGCTGCTGCCAGAGTGCGCTGGGAAGAGGGGAAGAGAGTTTGCTTTGCAGGGGAAGCAAATGCCTTTCTCCAGCCGATCTCCATCGCTCTTTATCTGCCTACAGCTGCTCACAATCTGGCCCCGCAGATAAGGAAGGCAGCACTTCTCATCCTTCCCGTTCCTCCAGCCGCTAAGGTCTGGCAGCTCCATGGTTTCTGGAGCTGGGGGTGGCAGTGCCGCGCGGCAGACGAGCACGTGGCCAAGTCCCACGGCTTTGGCCAGGAGGTGCCGTGGTGTAGCAGTTGGCCACAGGGATGGAGGGGATGGTACGGCACAGCAGCACAGGCACACGGGCTCAGCACACATCTGCTCCAACCCCAGAGCCCTCCCGGTGCTCTGGGAGAGTGGTGAGGGCAGGGGCTGGTCTGGATCCCTTTGCTCCCTCCCAGATCCATCCCTCCTCTCCATCCTTTTTGCCACCAGCTCCCCAGTTGTAGCACTAACTCGGTACCCTCCTTTCTTCCAGCTTAGCAATATGGCTCTGTCAAAGTGCATCCGCTGTACAAGGGCCAAATTCATCCCAGGTGTCCACGCAGAGGCTTAACCAGAGGGACACTTGGGATGGATTTAGCCCATTACACAGCGTGTTAATCATATTACTGCAGAAACCTGACGCAGTTCCCAAAGCGTGAGCCGATGAATCCTCCCGGAGCCCAGCGGGCCTCAGAGCCTCATTCTAGCATGCCAGAGGTTCTTTTATTCATTAATCATATTTGCTTAATAACCTTGTATCTCTCCAGCGGAGGGAACTGCCAGGCTCACATAAGGTAATTGTGGGATGGCTCTTCTGGAGAGCTGGAAATACCGGCATTTTCAGCCGGTGCGTGTGGCACAGCTCAGTGATAATTCCTCTCCCCAGCCTCAGCTGCAAGGGCACGGGGAGGGACGCAAAGCCCTGCAGATGCTGAGTTCCCTTCTGACAGCGTTTCTCCCTCAAATCTGCCAGCAAAGTTTATGACAGTGAATTTATGATGCTCTGGGTCTGAGCTGCCACTTGATTGACAAGCCCACACGCCGCAGCAGCGTGTTTAGTGCAGGTAATTACTGATGATGTCAAGGAAAAAATTGCAAAGAAGATCCTGTACGCAGCCTGTTAATTGTACCTGTTCCTCCCGCTAAAAGTTTTGATAGGTGTAATCCATCAAATGTGCTTTATGCAACTTTGCAGTGGTTGACTAAAGGCCAATTTTACTGCGTTAGAAATCGATGGGAGCAGCACTGCTGGGAGCTGAGGATCCCGTTGGCGTTTCCCATCTCCTGTATCAGCACCCAGTGTGCAAGAGGAAGGTGCTGGTTCCAGAACCTGCTTCTCTCTGCGGCTCAGTACAGTGTCTGCTGTCGCTGTCCCAGGAGCATTTTTTTGCTCTTGTTCTCTATTAAAGCATCTGAGATTAGCACTTGTGTTGTTACAGCGTGGGGTCTCACTTTGTACCGCAGGTTCAGGAACTTCCCTTTGATGAGGCTTGTTGAGAATCAACAAACTGAAAGAGGGTAGGTTTAGATTAGATATTAGGAAGAAGTTCTTTAGTGTGAGGGTGGTGAGACACTGGAACAGGTTGCCCAAAGAGGTTGTAGATGCCCCCTCCCTGGAAGTGTTTAAGACCAGGGTGGATGAGGCTTTGAGTAACCTGATCTAGTGTAAGGTGTCCCTGCTCATGGCAGGGGGGTTGGAACTGGATGATCTTTAAGGTCCCTTCCAACCCAAACCATTCTATGATTCTATGATTCTATGATCCTGCGATTATGACACTGAAAATCTCTAACTGGCACATTTTCCAAGGTCTCTGCTGTTTGTGTGGTGTTTATCAAGCAGCCTGGGGTTCTCCACCCACCAGTACCCCCCTTTCTGTACAGCATTGCCTGGTGTCAGTCCCAGAGCAAGGCAGGGTGACACCCTGCTGCAATCCCCAATGTGTTATTTTCCCCTCTGTTGATCAGGGAAGGGATTCCCAGCTGGCAAATACTGTGGCTGGAGCATGGAAGCAGTGGTGTTATCTGATTGCTTGTTCCCAGGCAGTATTGTCCACCTAACCCACGATGTGGTTGCACCCCAGCAGATGATGCACCATTTCTTGGAGGGCTGGGGGGCTCGGAGGGGCTGGGCAGTGCCTGTGGGGACATGGGGAGATCTGGCAGCGCCTGTTTCCTCACTTTCCCTCCTCCCAGGTGAGGTTTCACATCAGCAGCCTCATGGATGCAGTTAAACTGCAGCCTGGGCTGGTTTAAAATCAAGCCCAGATGGGCCATCTCCTTCTTCCAGGGGGTGGTAAATCTACTTCCAGTGCCACCAGCCTTGGAGGTGCTGGCGAGGACCTTCAAACTGGCAAGATGCAGCTTTTACCTGTCGTCCTGCGAGCCCTGCAAACTGCTTGTCAGTCCTCACGAGATGGATGATGAACTGCATTCATTCCCCGTTTGCAGATGGAAAAATGAGAGAGGACAGGCACCCAGGGACACGCAGGGACCACACAGGAGGGCTACTGCTCAGGGCACAGCGAAACGCTCCTCCTCCTTGGCTCATCCCACCAGAGCAGCACATCCCGCTCCCATCCAAAGCAGAAATAACGCTGACGGGTTATGATGGGAATGTCAATGCTCTTCCCATCAATGGCACAGGGAGCCCAGGGAAGGTGTATGTGTCTGGAGCTGTGTCATTCTTCTTTCTGAAATGCACTACCTGAGTCCCCGTTCTGGAAATAGAAAATCAGGGATCTGCTGGCACATATAGCTGGTGGGGAAGAACTTAGGAAATTCAATTGAAACGCTTTTAAAAAGCAAAGAGAAAGCAGACACCCTCCCAAGACAAGGAGACTAAAAAGTGCCTCAGCTATAAATGCAGGCAGGCTGGTTCTGGTGGAGTCATGATATCGTTTAATAGCACCGCTGGAAGGCTAATTGCATAGTTTAAAAGCAAACATAATAAGTAGTAACTCTGAAAATGTTAGTTCTGAAGTTACAGGATTATGAGAAAGCAGACTAGTCTATGTTGTATGTTAATGGCTAAATCAATGTATTACAGCAATAATCTGCACTTGGTCTAGCTGGATAAACCTCCTCAATATTTCAGCAGTGAGATATTTTTGCCTTGGTTCTCACAGAGAAAAATACGCTCATTTATTTCCCTGAAATAGCATATTATGATGGATGCAACTGCCAAGCTATAGCTAATGGATGTAACATGATGGAAAACATCATTATTTAGGTGTGGGAAATTGTTCTTTAGGAATCCAGTGTCTGTAGCAAACCTGCACTCCTTGAACCTCAATTCCACAGCGCGTTTCAGATGTGGATTTTAAGTGACTGTTTCTAATTATTGTATCACAGAGCCCTGTCAAAATACCTTGTGGTGAATGGCAATAATGTGCACACCGGATTCTTAATTGCATCTAGAGAGCAGCCCTGGAACTCAATGCCTGGCTGAGCAGCCAGAAGACAAATGTGGTGACTGGTCCCATGGCTTGTGGGTGCTGCTGGTCCTGTGGCACTTGTCCCTCTTACAGCAAAGGTGCCTGGGGAGAGGATGCAGCCGGCAGCGCGGATCAGGCCGGCATCGCTACATCCCGAGGGCCCTGCATCTCCCAAGGGCCGCGCATCTCCCGTCTGCCGCAGCTCAGGTACCCGAGGGCCAGGCTGTGGCACAGCTCAGGGGTGTTCCCAGCTGCGCAGGGAAATTGTAAGCTCCCCGGTGACACATGGCACAGGCGGAGGGCTTATCCTGCTGTTTCCCGTAGGAAAATGAAATGGAGTGACAAGGCATGTGAGTGCTGGTTACAGCGATGTGCCCCAGCAGCCCAGATGCCACAGAGGAAATTCATTCCTGATTTGAGATTTCCTTCCTACCCAGATTGATGGAGTCAGCCTGGTGTAATGCCTGCGGAGAGCTGTCTCTGCCCGCCCTGAGCTCCCTTTGGCCATTTATTCACAGCCCAGCACTGACTTGCTGTAATAATGCCCCCTCACACTGCTCAGCCCGAGTGCCACAGGCCAGAGCCCAGTCCAAACCCACTTACTCGCAGTTTACACAGCACTTCCTCGCAGTGGAGGAAACCCCTCTCCGCTCCCCCAGCAAGGGCAGGAGTATAAACGTTTGCAGCTGGCTCCCATCAGCCAGGCAGAGGCGGGTGCTTCAGGTGTTTGATAAATGTTCTGTGCTTTCTGTGAATGCTTCTGCTGTGTATCAAGAGAGGCATTAACCTGCCGCTCCAGCCTCAGCAGGGGACTCCTGACGGCTTCGGCTGCGCGGGAACAACACGCTTTGTGACTTCAGCACTCATTTGTGCTCCTGGAGATGTACAAACAACTCCCGTTGAACCCAGTCTGCTCAAGGGATGGGTTTCCGAGCACTCTGTGGATGCCTCAGCCGGTTTTGAGAGGCACAGAACTCCCAAAGGCTGGGTGTTTTGTGATGATGTCCAGTCATCCCTGTGCTCAAACAGGAGGGAAACTCCAGCTGTAGTGATGTGGGCTGAGCTCTTCTGGTCACCAGGGCTCAGCTGGCATCAGAGTGACCACCAGACCTGGCTCTTACCAATCCTCATAGCATTGAAAGGGCACTAGCATCATTCTCTCTCATTATCTGATTGGGAAATTAATGATAATCAACTTGTACAAAACCTCCAACTCCAGCAGTCCTGTGACTGTCACTGCCATTTACAGAGTCCTCTCTTACTTCTCCAAATTTCCCCCAAAAGCCTGGTCCATGACCACAGCATGCAAGAAATCAAGCAACAAATAATTATTATTTTAGAATCCCAATTCTTAGATCACTATTTGTAGGACCCACTAAAGGTTTTAAGCACTTGACACAGCCCTAACTGTTACAGGAAAATATACTGTGCTGGATCCAACAGCCTGAGAGGGGAGGCTGCTGCAGCTCCGTGCCCTCAGCAGGCACATGCACACTATAAAGTACATGTATATATATATATATGTATATGTACATGGCTGGCCACCTAGATCGCAGACAGGCACTCAGGTCACTCACACAAATGAAGCCAATGGCCTCATCCTGCTCCCCTCTCTGACTGGGCAGGGTGGGAGTCCACTGGTGACAATGCCTGTGTCCAGGGTGGGTCATGGACCCCTTCTACTGCCAGCAGCAACCCCAGTCACTGCACAAACACAAACCTTGCCAGGAAGCCGTCATGCTGGGAGCCAGCTGAATGGCTCAGTCACCTCACAAGCCACCGCGCGTGGCCCTGCCAGTCACCCTCGTTAAACCCGGGCTGTGTCGCAGAGCCAGGCTGGAAGGGGAATTGCATTCAGCTGTTTCACCATGAGAACAAAGTTGCCAGGAGGAGAAAAGCTGTGCCACAGCCACTGCCAGCCCCGGAGCAGGGAAAGCCACCCCAGAAGCCGCATTCCCAGCCTGGCAGCTGG
>NW_010302040.1:17036-19329 GCF_000700745.2 Antrostomus carolinensis
AGCCCTCGTTTAGGGGGAACCCACCCCAGGGGGATGGGGACACCGCTCCGGGCAGTCACAGCAGCCGGCTCTGGGCACTGTTCCTGGCACGCCTTTGGCCAGCACACACGGGCAGGACCTGCCTGCCCAGGCTGCCGAGCAGCTGGAGCGTTTTGTTTGGCTTTTTTTTTTTCTCTCTCTCTTAGCTGGAAGCTTATTGTGTATTTCCAACAGCAACTGGGTGACCCAGGTGATAATTCAGATGCCACTTGGCCTGGCACTGGCACAACTTGGACACGTTTCAGACACCTGGCATCACGCAAGGAGGGAAGGAAAGAAAGGGGATGGATACCCTCTGCCCCAAAGGCAAACAGACTGCATCCATTGACTCCAGCAGCCACGGAGACGCGCAGGAACGATCTGGGTTTCAGCAGGTCTCATGGAGACAAACTCCTCCACGTGTTTCTCTCCTTTGGGAGGTGGTTTGGCATCCGCCTGTGCCCCCTTCCCTGAGGAAAGCCATGGGGTGAGCCCCTGTTTGCTCCATCTCTCACTTAGCCAAGGCCAGACCCTCCAGGAGCACACACTGGGGCAAGAGGACCCAGAAACCTGCCAGTCCCACCAGGATCACTCCTCGGAGGAGACAAACATTAGGTATAAAACAAGTTTCTTCACCACAACCTAAATATGAGCAATGCAATTATGAGGTTTGGAGACAGGGGTGCAGAGAGGGGAGCCATCTGTCCCTGTAGCTGCCAACGTTTCATTTCAGCTCCAGAACATCCTCTGTTTGAAGCGCTGAGCAGCTGCTGGGATGCACACACAGTTCCTGTGGCTGTGGTCTGGGACCGCAGGCTAGGTCCTGCTTTTGTGGACATGGGTCTTGCTCCAAGGGTCTTTACATGAACATTCATTTCTTCACTGAAAGGGTTATCAAGCATTGGCACAGGCTGCCCAGGGAGGTGGTGGAGTCCCCGTCCCTGGAGGGATTTAAAAGGTGGGTAGATGGGGTGCTCAGAGATCTGGTTTAGTAGTGGACAGGTACGGTTGGACTCGACGATCTCAAAGGTCTTGTCCAACCAAATGATTCTCTGACTCTCCTTCCAGGGTTCAGCTCAGGCTCAGACTCTCCCTGCCGCCCTCCCCTTCCCCACGGCCCCTGCCAGCATTTCCTGCAATTCATGACTCTGTGCTTGACAGAGGTCAGGATTTAATATTTTTCTCTAAACTGATTCCTGTGAACTGAATTCCCATCTAGATTTTGGAGGTGCTGGCCTGCCTCTGGCCTGTCTTGGCCAGGCAGTGAGCAAAACTCCCCAAACCCTGTCTCAGCACTTGCCTGTAAACAGGTCACAGTCCCCTGTGAGGGGGATGCTGCTCTGTAGGACAAAATCCCACCCTCACCAGAACCGTGAGCCCACAGGTCACACAGCCGCGTAAAATGACGAGCAACCCTTGTATGAAACCACCACCCAGGTCCAGCACCGCTCTCTGGGCGCACCCCAAAGCGGTGCTGGGCAGCAGGGTTTGGGGAGGAGGGGGGCTGCTAACTGTGGCTCCCAGGGGCTGGATCCGGGCTGGCAGAGCTGCTGGGGGGGGTCCCGGGGGGTTCCCCGCAGATCCCCCTGTGCCCCCGCTGCCTTGTCCTCTCCTCTCGCTTCACCTTTACGCTGTTCTTCTGGCTGCCCAGCTTGATACTCAGCCAGCGAGGCCGTAAGGCTCTGATAAAAGGAGAGAGGCTTTTATTTATTATTCAGCCATCTCCAGGGTTTCGGTGCCACAATGCATTACCCTACTTCCCATATAAATTATTTATTTTCCTGGTTCAACACAGGTAAAGCTAAAGTGAATGTGAAAGATGTTTGAAGCCCATACACAAAAGACTCATCCAGTCCAGCTTCCCCAAGATGAAATCCCTTCCCTGCTCCAAACCCAGCCTGAAGATGAAATAAAAAAAAAAGAGAGTTTTTAATAATGGATTTCAGAGGCTCAAAGCCTGAACAGATGTCTGAAGGAGGAGTGGCCCCGGGTGCAAACAGCCCAAAGCAGGTTTGCCCACCCACCCAGCCCTTTTGGGGAGGGCTGCCCTCACCAACTCCAGCACAAACCATTATGAGCTCTGAGGCAGCGGTGACACCGGTGTCACGAAACAAAAACATCTTGGGATCTTGCTACTTCTTTTTTTTTTTCTTTTTGGCATCGAGCGTTCCAAGGGAAGCAAATTCAGGAACCGGAGATGTTCCCGAGCCTCTGGGTCACAGCCTCACCACCATCTGCAAAGGAAGCAATCAAATTTCACCTCAACCCTGGTGAA
>NW_010302040.1:19373-21721 GCF_000700745.2 Antrostomus carolinensis
CCAAGCGGCCACCACGCTCTCACCTCCCCAAGCTGGCCAGGACCCGCACCAGCTCTGGTCATTATTTCCCACAGACACCATTTCTTTAGAGAACAATGAGATTTCTTTGGATAAACTGTGTTTCCAGGAAGGAGGGAGAAGAATTTCATCCTCCAAACCTCAGTCCCAGGAGGGGAGTGAAAAAAGATCAGCTGAGATCACTCGGGCATTTGGAAGCCGGGAGTTACCTCGCAGAGGAAATGCTCTCTTTTTTTTGTCATTGCTGCTGCAAAGGAGTGACCAAGTCAGACAGGGTGGGCTCACAACACTCCTTCTTCACAAATGTCCTTTGCCACCCCTACATGCACAAGCAGGGATGCTGAAGGGTTCCTCCTCAGCGCCGGTTCCCTCCTCCGCTTCTCCCACCGTGTCCCACCAGGCCCTGGCACCCTGACAGGTAATTAGCAGAGCAAGGATGATTAATAGGCTGTGTTTAGAGGACACTTAGCCAGCATTCTGTCATCCTCCTGGGAGGTAAGTGAACCCCTCACCTGGGCCTGGGGGCTTGTCCCATGTGGTGGGGTCTCCCTGGGCAACGTCCCTGCCATGGAGGGCTCTGGAACCCCACCTGCCTGTGCCACCTCCATGCTTCACTTTGTCCCCTCCCTCCTCGCTCCAGAACTGGCTGTTGAATTCAGACTTCAGCCTTTTAATCCAGGCTTCAGCTTTGCCCAGAGGCAGCTGAATCTGGGGAGACAACCCACAGCTGCTTGCACCCATCACAGGGTCCTCCAGTCCCCTCTGGCTGGGGCCAGCTTGGAGGAGAGATGCCCCTCAGGTGGGCAAGGTGCTGCCATCACCCAGTGCCAGGCAGAGGTTGGCCACCAGCTCCCAAACCCCACATCCCCCTCAATGCCTCTGTGGCTGCTTGGCTGGGGCTTGCTGCAGAGGCAGTGTCAAGGATGGAGATTTTGAAGGACCTCCATCCCCCACCCTCCTTCCTCTGCAGGAGCAGGGTCAGGAGGGGACACTCCCCCTTGTCTCTGCCACCTCCTTTGCATGTGACAAAGCACCACCATACCAAGACCAGTGTCCTGCAGCCAGCTCCTCCTCAGATATGCAAGATCTCCAAGCCATGAGTGTTGATACAATGATTACCGTGCTTGTTATGTTAAATACCACTATGTAAACAAGCGGTGCCCTTAAGCTGGTGTTTGGGAGCCCATGTCAATATTAGCTTGTGAGCAGCAGTGAGCAGATAAGCTGGAGCAGGGTGAGGACGTCCTCTCCCATGTGCCACGCAAGTAAACGCCTTCACCTTAACTTCCAAACTTTCTTTGATCACTTCCCACAATTGTCTCATCATCAGAAAAAAAATGTGGCTCTTTATAAATAACATTTTGCTTTGATGTAATATTTCTGTATTTTCAGCTAATAAAATGGCCTTGATTCAGCCCAGCGCTGAGCAAAGCCCAGCAATATCGGTCCCTTCCAATCCCTAACATTGATTCTGTGATTCTGTGATATTGCTTTTCTCTTCTTCAGAGCACACTAAAGTCCCTGGGATAGCGAGGGACGGGAAGCACACGCTGCGACACCGCCGAACGTGGGGAGGATTCATCACACGCTGCCGTGGAACCATTCACTTCAGTGATTTGCTGAACTGGAGCATTAAATGGGAAGCAGTGATTTCTTTTAACTGCCTATAAATACCATAACTTCTTCTCATAGCTGGAGCTATTTTTTAATGACTGGTGCTTAGCTACATTGGAGTTTAAAACTGTGGAGAAGAAGAAAAAGAAAAGGAAAAAAAAAGCCCTACTTCAGCACATGGCTAACAGAAAAGCAACATTTCTTGTCTGTATGGAGAACATATTGGCTGAACTCGGCTATGAAGCGACCTTTATCTTCTCTCATGAGATGAGACCAATTAAGTCGGCGGTGGCAATGCTGCCAGTGAGTTATCGCTCTCCTTCCTTCGACAGATAAAGGTCAGGCACCAGGCGATGCTCCCTGTGCAGCGCCTCGCTCTGCTACCTGTTGCCCTGAGATGACTGCGGATGCCCATGGGCTGCTGCTCCTTGCATGGCCCAGAGGATCATTTCCAGCTAAGTGGGAGATTTTGGACCCCACCACCTCGAGTGGGATGTTGGGGAGAGGGTCTTCAGATGCGTGTGTGTGTGTGTATATATATATGTATATATATAAATATATATGTCTGCATCCTGGCACTGTGCCTGGCAGAGCTCCAGCCTGAGCAGTCCAAACCAAATCCCTTCTGCAGTTCTCCCCCCGCCACCAGCCCCATCCCACCACGGGGCACAGCCAGGGACTGCAGGGCACACAGCGGCCTTGGAGCTGTATATCAC
>NW_010302040.1:21815-25012 GCF_000700745.2 Antrostomus carolinensis
GCAGCCGGGTATCACGGTCGGGGCGCAGGGCAGCCGCCTCCCCCGAGGGATGAATTACGGAGCAATAAACCACGCTTGTCTCAGCAGGAGGGTTTTATGCCCGTCATCAATCAGGGGACACAACAGCTCCCTTCCCAGAAGGACTGGCAGAAAGCGGGGCAGAAATGGGTGCATGGGGATCCTAGGGATTTATGGGGGGGTCCTGGCCAGGGTGGGAGAGCTGGGCACCTCGGCACCCCCCAACCCCACTGCCCTCGCAGTGTAAAGCATCACAGCACCAGGGATGTGGCAGCGACTCCTTTATTACCCACCCAGCCTCTCGGGCGCCTGGGAAGGGACCAGGCAGAGTTGATGGCCGTGGTGTTCCAGCTACTGGGCTGCCCTTGGCCTTAGTTAAGCCATTCACATTTCATCTGATGAAGTGCCAACAAGCCCAGCGGCTCCAAGGCTGGGGGCTCCTGGAGCTTGTACCCATGTGCCCAACACTGCCTGGTTCAAAAATTCAAATCAGAGAGTAAAAAAACCAACCCAAACCTGCCCAAGGAGGTTTTGGGAGCTGGGTCCAAGGGCAGCCAGGGCAGAAGCTGGCAGCAGAGAAATTGCAGGCGCAGTTTTGCCAGCAGACACCTGCCTCCCTGCTCCTCTGTTTGATCTCTAATTGATAAAAGAGCATCTAGTGAAAAAAACCCCCAAACATCCTCCTTGTAGATGTTTTGGGGGAAGGGAGCTGAAGATGTGCGTTTGGGGCTTGCAAACCCTTCAGCGGTTGTTAGATACCTTAATGCTTTGCTCAATATGGCCCTTAACATCTGCTTTCTCATTACTTACAATTAGGAGAAAGAGCAAAACCCAAGCCAGCACATCCAAATGACTGTATCCTAAACACAAACACCTGGACAGAGAGAAGATCTCTCACCTGATACCTGCTCTCTGGTGAATTTGCATTTTCCTACGAGGGGAGTTGGTTTGAGCAGCACACTGCCAGTGCTCCGGGGCACTCAGCTACAATCCAGCCTTCTCCTCCAGACCTTAACCAGGATGAAAAGGCAATAAAACTCCAACGCCGGTTCGTTCTTCAAGAGAAGAGCTCAGATCCGAGCGGCAGACAGACTGCAAACCTGTTCCGCTGTGGTGCAAAGGGTGAAACCAGCCACAGCAATGCAGAGTCACATCTTCACCTCGAAACCCCTGGGCATGTCCCCTCTACGTTCCTTTGGGCAGAAGAGCTGCCTCACACACCCAGGCAAGCAGCAGACCATCACCTCTCCTCCTGTAGCCCAGTCAGATGCCCAAGCCATCCTCCCAGCCGGTGCCCACTCCCCCTGCACTGGCACCACGGGTCCCACTCATCCCTAGGGGATCCCAACGTGCACTTTTCTCTGCAGGAGATACTTCAAGGACACAACCAACATGGGATAACACCACACAAAGTGCCATTCATGCACTGAGGTACCATCTCTTCCCTGCCTCCAGATAGCTTCTATAACACCATCCATTTTAATGAGTGTTTTCTTGTTACCCTCACCTCCCAGGATCTTAGATCTTTCCCTTGCTCTGCTATGAAAGTTTTCCTTGCTGTTGTGTAGTTGTTTTTCCGAGCTAAAAATAGGATTATCTTCTTACCAATCAACTCTGGCTGGGATTACGTATTCAAAGAGCGTGATATAGAGACGTGGAATAAAGGTTTAATGAATCACAAAATTGAATTCTTTAGGGGCTGGCAGCATTTTTCTTAATAAAACAACAACTTAATGTCTTACGTGTTGTACTTTACGAACTGGGACCTAAACTTATCTTGTACAAAGGAAATTACAGAGGCAATCATGGGAGGTCTTTTATTAGGATTTCTTCTCTCGCCGGCACAGAGTAGAATATGAATTGATTGTCAGAGATTTTTTAAGTGCCTTTGATTGAAGAGATGATCTCTGATAAGCTGCTGGAGGAAAATAGAAGCCAACAGCTGCTCCATTTAACATCAGTTAGCCTCCAGTTCTGCTGGTTTGCTAAATAACTATTTTACATTCAGAAACACTTCTCTGTGTCACAGCCAGGCTTGCACACACCTCCCCGGTCTGTGGAGCGAGCACTGCGTGATGCCAGCTCTGGAGTGGTGCTGGAGAAGTTGTGATGCTGAAAACACACGCAGGTCCTTCTCAGTCTTACCAGCCTGGGTGTTGGTATTTTACAATCCCTGCAGTTTCTGACAGCGCTATGTCCCTCCTTAAAGCGGTGGAAGAGATGATCAGCTGTGTTTTAGAGCTGAGGAGAGAAAATAAGTCATTTCTTGGCTGCAGCATTGTGTCTAACAGACAGTTAAGAGATAAACACCAAACCTTTGTCGTTGGTACGTTTTGAGGGGGTTGCTGATCCCTGGACAACCCTGCCCTGCTCTCCCCCAGCTTGCAGCATATGGCACCAGGTCATGGCCAGACCCATTTCATGACTCTGGTAGCTGCTCATTGCCACAAACCACCTTCACCCACACCGTGCAAATTGTCTTTATTTTAACACTATCACTGCCTGTTCGCTCCCCAGACTGCAAAACAGCTCACAGCCTTGAGGTGCCCAGCCCCAGGGGAGGGGACAGCCAGCTCTGTGCTCAGCTTTCACCTCCCCAACCTGCCAAACCAGGACAGACGTGGGCATGAGCTGCCCCAACACATGGGTAGGTGCTGGGGAGGGAGGCAGCCCCAGTCTCCGCTGCTGGTGCTACTGGGGCCAGAGAGACCCTCCCCACAGGGAGCATCACCCAGGGAGACCCTTTCCTGCTGCCATCTCCAGGGTGCTGCAGCTGTAAAAGGCATGGAAAGGACCTGAAGTTCATCAAACCCCAGCGAATGCAGGGGTGCACACCTGCCATGCCCACCTTCACATGCAAGAGCAGCCCTCCACCAGCACTGCTGTAGGATAAAAATCCCCCACACCCCCCAGCCAGCCCTTTCCAGCAACACATCACAGGCACCTCCCCATCCCAGTCCCTTGCTGTGCAGCCACCACATGCACAAAGTCACCCTGCAGATGTGGCAGTGGGACAGGAGCGGTGGCCCAGGGTCCCCCCCTCACCCAGCTGCAAGGAGAATTTATGTCCCACAGTTCTGCTGTGAGCAGTGCCCTGAGGCACCAAAAATGAATCCTGGGTACAGTTTTATTGCTCAGTTCAAGGTGCAGGTGAAAGGTGTTGGCCAACGTGGCCATGC
>NW_010302041.1:0-641 GCF_000700745.2 Antrostomus carolinensis
GGCGCTGAGGGCAGGGCAGGGAAGGGCAGGGAAGGGAAGGCACCATCTGGCGTTAACTTTTTAACCCTCTTACACACTCAAATCAAGGTCGCTGCCTTCAGAATCACGAGCTGGATCGATCTTTGCGATGCGCAGGCAGCAGAGAGCTACAGCAGCGTCAGTCAGGCTGGGCTCCCCCCTGCTCTCCCCGGGGCACCCTGCCCATGGTGTAGAACTCGGGGTTTGGGCGCAGGTCGATGCAGTGAGCGATGCGATTAGACATTGCAAAGAAAGCTGAAATCATGCCTATGTCCCAGGCATCTTCACGGTCAAAGCCATGCCTCTCCAGCTTCTGGAAATGCTCCTCGGTGATGTTGTCAGCTCGACAGACCGCCAGAGCAAACTCCAGCATGGCCAGGTCGCGGTCACTCAGGTCGGCCAGTCTCCAGTTCACAATGACCTGCGTGAAGGCAGAAACCAGAGGTAGCACAGATGGACCCAGCAAACAGTCTTAGCTGGCTGACCACCTTCTTTGCACCACAAAGGCTCCTACAGGCTCTTACTCAGCACCTGAAGCAGATGTCCTGGCTGCCATAAGTCAAAAGATTCATCTGTTTTACTACCCTTCTGTACGGGGTTTGTGTGGCAAGGTTTTGGTAGCA
>NW_010302042.1:0-1635 GCF_000700745.2 Antrostomus carolinensis
CAGCACACCCTGCAAGCTGTTCACACCCTAGATCTCCCACCCCTCTCATTCAACCCCACAGCCAAAGGGCTCCCCGGGGCCTTCAGTGATCACTACCCTGCCCTTTCTGCACGAAAAGCACCTGCAGCTCCAGCCACCATCACAAGTCACCTCATGTCCCCACGATGCTTTTCTCCTGCCCACCCCACAACCAGCAACCTGCTCTGCAAGCCACAGCTGCTGCCCTGTCCCCCACATCTGCTGGGCAACAGCCAGGAACACTTGGGGCAGCTAAAAAAAAAAAAATAAAAATCAAAAAAATCAAGCCCTTAATCACATAAATAATTAAATCTTTTAGGCAAGGGCTGCACCTCACCATGGAATTCCCCACCCTGCAGGCACTACCATGACCAACCAGCCACAGGGCTCACTTTTTGGCCCAAGGTTTCACAGATGCATTGCCAGGAGCCCTCAAGGCCATCTAGGCAAGAAAGAGGAAGGATCAGGCCCTCTGCAGCAAGATAACAGAGGAACATTTGCAAAAACATCATGGGATCACTCCCCCAACCTCAGCCAGACACCGAGAGCCCACCAGCTCACCGTGATGCCCGTCTGCTGCATCCCTACTTGACTTTGCTCTTCCAACTAACCTTTTCACAGCTGTGAGTGTAATTGGGGGGTTTCAGCAAGCCCCCCAGCTCTGCCACCACCACACTGCAGCACAGCATGGAGCAGGGGTGGGCAGATCCCTCCCAAAATGCTTCCCAGGCCACCAGCTGGCCCTGGCACAAGCCAGAGTGACCTTGGGCTTTACTTCCACTAACGATGGGCAGCAAGGAGGCCATGCCAGCTACCAACTAATTACAGTCCCTTCAATTCATTGCAGGCAAGATGCTGCCCTAACCAAATCAATTATGATCTGTGGCTCATCCCCTTTGCCTCCTCCTCCCCACCACCAGCATGGCAGCAGGAGCAATGCCACTCTTCCCACTCTTCAAACCTTTAAGCTGCTGTTAATTAAGCCCAAGGCTGGGCTGATTGCCCAGAACAGATCCTCAGCCCCACAGAGCTCTTACCTCAGCTCTCCCCTGACCCCCTCAGCCCTCTCCCATCCCCCTGAGCTCCAGACATGCCTGAATGCTCTGGCTGGTACCTGAGGCCAAGGAGGATGAGGATGGCTGGACCCAGCACTCTCCCTGCATCCTCTGCCCAGCTCAGAAGCATCATGTCCACCTCAGGAAGAGGAAGGCAGGGTTCCTCCTGTCCCCTCAAAGCAGGGCTGCCCATCTTACCTGGACCACTCTGCCCGTAGGTTCACTCTCAGCTCTACTTTATATTCGGTGCTGCAGAGCAGAGAGTGGGATGACCCCGCTGGGAGCCTCTCTGCTGCTCAGATGGTGTTAAAGGATGGGATATTTATGAGAAAGCAGCTCCTTAAGAGAAGATTGAAAGCATTAAAAAAAATAAAGTCTCTAGCTATGCCAAGAAATGCAGGCTCAGTTTCCCAGGATGTTTATTGCCGTTCTCATCTTGACCCTCACCCCAGCACGCTGGGATGGGTGAGTCAGGGAGAAGCGTGGCTGATGCCCACATGATTCAACACGGCACAGAGATTCAGAGCCAGCCATGTGGGGCTGGCTAGGTTGGTTTGAGATT
>NW_010302043.1:0-1975 GCF_000700745.2 Antrostomus carolinensis
GACGTAGACGTTGAAGATGATCCCAGAGATCTTAATGACAACGAGGCCGACGGATTTACCACAGAACCAGTCCCCGTGCTGGAGCTGTTGAGGGGGGGAAGGGGAGTGGGTTGGGGTGGGTAAGGATCCGTGGTGAAAACATGTAGGGGTACCCATTCAGCGAGTACTGGTAGAGAAGGGTGTCCAGGATGGGGAACCTGGAGAAGACGCAGAGGCCGCTGCCGATCACCCCACTGTGGGAGGGGAAAACACGGTGAGCGAGTGTGGCCCCCCCAACCTCTGCCTCCCCCCAGCCCCGAGCCAAGGGGGGGTCCCCAGGTGCCTGGATCCCAGTGTGCTCCTGTGAGCATCCCACTCTCCAGGCATGGGGTCTCCCATGGTGACAGAGGTGACCAGCAGCACCCACACCAGTCTCTCCACATGGCAAACACCATGGGAGTGGCACAGCCCTGTCACCACCCCGTGGACAGCCCCGGTGCGGTGGGGGGCTGGCCTGGCCCCTCTCACCTGCGGAAGTAATGGGAGAAGGGGTAGCAGCGTCCCAGCTTCACCTTCAGGTCACCGTAGTCCTGCTCGCTCCACACCTGGAGAACAGTGGGACAGGCTGAGAATGGACACACTCATCTCATGTGCTGAGAATGGACACGCTCATCTCATGGGTTGAGAATGGAAACGCTCAGCTCATGGGTTGAGAATGGACACGCTCAGCTCATGGGTTGAGAATGGAAACACTCATCTCACAGGCTGAGAACGGACAAACTCATCTCATGGGTTGAGAATGGACAAGTTCATCTCACGGGCTGAGAACGGACACGCTCAGCTCATGGGTTGAGAATGGACACGCTCATCTCACAGGCTGAGAATGGACACGCTCAGCTCATGGGTTAAGAACATACATGTTCATCTTGGGCTGAGAACGGACACGCTCATCTCACAGGTTGAGAATGGACAAGCTCATCTCATGGGCTGAGAATGGACACGCTCATCTCATGGGCTGAGAATGGACACGCTCATCTCATGGGCTGAGAACGGACACACTCATCTCACGGGCCACCCTCACCTCCTGGAGAAGCACCAGGTCGAATTCCTCCCGGCGCAGCATGTCCCCGATGAGCCGGACACGCTCCTGCCGCCGCTTGCTCAGGTAGCGGATGGCCCTGCCAGAGAGGGGTAGGATGTCACAGCCTGGGGGGGGGGACACAGGGCGATGGGGGCTGTTGGGGCACACTGGGACCTGAAATGGGGCAGAGAGGGCTCTGGTACAGGCAGGATGCAGACTGGGGGAGATGGGAGAGGAGGGGGAAAAGGGCCATGGGGGGACATGGGGACAAGAGGGAGGTGCAGGGAGGTTGTTTGGGGACAGTTGTTGCCACCAGCAGAATCGAGGCCGCTCATCCCTGGTTGGGGTGCAAGTGGAGGGGTGTCATTTTCTGGGGGAGGAGACACAGAGGGGCAGGGGGGCACCACCCAGCCAAGCACCTTGTGACTCTCTGGGGCTGGAAGAGTGACCCCAAAAGGAAGGGGACACAAAGGTGACACCAAGGTGGGACCCCTCTCCTGGTGCAGGTGTCCCTGTCCCCATGGCCCCGGTGAACTCTGGACTCACCAGCAGTTGAGGTCGAAGATGCGGAGCTGCAGGGTGGGGTCTCCCTCCATCGCTCACCGGAGACGGAGGGTGACGCTGGGCAGAGGGGGGTCCTGTGGGGGGGAGCAGATTGGGGTGACACCTCCAGGGAGCTGGCACGGCACCAAGGCCGGGAGGGAGGAGGGAGCTTTTGGGGTGCTCCAGCGTGGCCCACACCGTCCCCTCCTCTCCCACCTGTGAGACCCACCTTGAACCCCAACTTGCCCCCAAAGAGGGTCCCACATCCCCAAACCACACGGGTAACCCCTCCATGGGGACACGGGGGGGCAGGGATGGGGCACAGGGCTCAAACCCTTCGTCTGTCACCGAGTCGTGTTCCTGGCTGGACTT
>NW_010302044.1:0-2362 GCF_000700745.2 Antrostomus carolinensis
GGTGGGGATGGATGATGAATGGGGGTTCAGGGGTGTCCTGATACTCTCACACGGGCTGTCCTGCCACAGCCTTGGCACCTTCCAACACCCCGAAGGGTTTTGAGCATCTGTGCGAGGCAGGAGTGTGCAGAGCATCCCACTGACCGTGCCGCAGCGTGCCCAGCAGCCAACGAGGACATTTCAGAGTGACCAGGTCTTGAATCGTCTCTGGTTGAGCAGCAAAGAGTTAAACATCGTGCAGACAGCCCAGCAGCTCGGGCACAGCTACAAATGTCCCAGTATGGCCAACGAGCTACCAGCTATGCTGGCTGTCCACTGAGTCCCCTGGCCAGGTAGGTCTGCCATGTGGCATTGAGCAATGTGTCACTGAGCGCCGTGGTGAAGCTGGCAGCGTCACCAGGAGGTCCCAAAGAGCCATCCTGGGACAGTGACACAGGTCAGGATCTGGCCTCAGCTGCACAGTGCCATAGCTGAGCGCGCCGACGCTGCCTTCCCTTCTCCCCTTGTCCTTTAAGCGCAACCTGGAGGCGCTGGCAGCGCGGTGCAGCACGCTGTGCAGGGGAATTTAATCACCGTCATTAACTGCACAACAGCATCATTAGGGAGAATGAAGTTCTCACTTCATTGGAGATGTTTAAAACCTCAGCCTGGGTGGTGATGGCGTGAGGAGGACTGGGCGGGGGGGAATGCGTGGGGTCCATAGGGCTGTCACCTCCCAGGGCTTGGGACGTCCCAGTGCACCACAATGTGCCTGTGACACCTTCTCCTGTCCCCATGGAACCCAAGGAGCTGGCACTGATGGACAGCACCATGGGTAAGCCATGGGGAAGAGGGGACAGGCAGAATCTGGGTGCAGGACAGACGTGGTGGCTTTGCCACCACCATGCTCTGGGCCTTTGGTTTGCCTTACTTTGGATTTTTTGCAGCTGCAAGGCCAGCAAAGCTGAGGTGCCCCTGGGATGTGACCCCTGGGAGGATGAGCTTGGCACTGGCACCCTCTTTGAGGACGCAAGGGAAGGTCCTCTCAGGGGAGGGGACGCAGTCAGAGATTGCTGCTCCTGGGGGACCGTGGGGACACGCACCACTCCCCGTCCTGACCCACTTGCAGATGCTCTGTGGGGCTCCTCACCCCCCGCCAGCAGTGATTGCCCAGCTGCAGCGGGGCTCTTCCAGTGCCGCTTGCGGTGAAATTGCAAGCTCATTATTTTAATTACGTGCAGCCTTCCTGTGCTAATGAAGTTGGGAATCTGGTAATGGGGCTTGGTGATGGGCTTCTCCCGCTAATTAAGCGCATTGTTCTTGGCTGGGGCTGTGCTCAGCCCCCACGCCCTGGGATGGCAGCACACGCTGGCACCCGTCTGGGCTCAGGTGCCACAGGGCAGTCAGTGGGTGCAGGGTTTATGGGGTAATAGTGGGGTTCTGCCTTCCTCCTGGGGGTCAGGGTGTGGGGTATTTGCAGGGCATAACCCTCTTACTTATCCCCAAGTGTTTCCTGGCAGGGAGGTGACACCATACCACAGTGTGACGACGCTGTGAAGGGCCACCTGCAGATGAGGCAGGTGGCTGTGAAGCAGGGAGTACCCCACTCTGCATCTCCATCCCCCGTGGGACACGCTGGCACCCCAGCTTCTCAGTGCCCTGTCCCCACAGTCCCCTCCACACCAAGGGCTGCTGGATCCGGGCATGATGGACACACCAGGGCTGAGGACTCCTCTCTGCTTCACAGGATGAGGACCAGCACGGTATCATTCACCCGCTGCCGCGGTGTCAGGGGACCCTGCACTCCTGGCAGCAGCAAACGCTCTCATTTATTTGTCGAGGGGCCAGGATAAATCAGAGCTGCTCCAGCCTGGTGCCTGCGCTCAAGTGGTGGGGACTGGCCACCCCATGCTTGGGGACATGCTGACCTCGTGTGTGTCTGTCTGTCCCAACGTTTTCAGCCCCTAAACTTGTCCCTGGTTTGCTGTCACCCCCATCCTGCGCTGGCCAGGGGAGAGCAGGGCTGGGAGGGCACAGGGCTGGGATTGGGGCTGGGACCTGACGTGCCCGGGTGCGTGTCCTGCCGGTGCTGAGCATGGCGCTTTATAAATGGGATTTTGGGAGCCATCTGTTTAAAGGAGGAGATAATGAATTAGGGGGAGATGAGAAAAATGCTAAGGCCGGGCGGTTTTTCAGAATGAGCTGGGGTTTGCGGGACGTAAAAGATGAATAACCTCCCCACGTGTTCAATATTCATGAGCTCCCAGCTGTAGTGAGCGGCTCAGCGCTGGGTGGGGACAGCCTCGTCACCGCGTCCTCCCTGCCAGCGTGCTGCTGGGACCTGTCCATGGATGTGACGAGCTGGGGGGACATGAAGCCCCTA
>NW_010302044.1:2417-2886 GCF_000700745.2 Antrostomus carolinensis
GGATGCTCCCATGGCTGCCCCTCACCCGCATCCCAGTCTGGTCCAGTCAGTGAGCGGCTCCCCAGTCCATGTCGGAGGCAGGTGGCTGCTAATTGACATTTCCTTCCTCTGTAGTTTGATGAAAGGCTCCAGCAACACCAAACTGATTAACACATCAAGGGGAGTCTCCCGCGCTTGCCTTTGATTTGTCTCTAGAGATGATTGCGGCTTCACTAGACTGTCCAACCCAGCCAGCGCGGGTGACCCTGGTGAGTGCTGTCCTGGCACCTCTGTGCCTCTCCTGCTGGCACTGCCAGGCTACCCAGCACCCACTGG
Organism: Antrostomus carolinensis; assembly: GCF_000700745.2. Classification (NCBI taxonomy): domain Eukaryota; kingdom Metazoa; phylum Chordata; class Aves; order Caprimulgiformes; family Caprimulgidae; genus Antrostomus; species Antrostomus carolinensis. The sequence goes on from NW_010302044.1 coordinate 2,733, forward strand.
CCTCGCCAGCTGCAATGGCAGCACCATTGGGCTCCTTCCTCACTAGACATTGTCCCACGGCCTCTTTGCTGCTTCCTGGCCATGGCTCCGCTCCCTGCAGCTGGAGCAGGATGATTCCTCGTGGTCAGGGAAGGGCTCGGCCTCCTCTCGCCCT
>NW_010302045.1:0-9009 GCF_000700745.2 Antrostomus carolinensis
CCCACCTTAATCTCTGTGGCAATTTACAATCTCTGATCAAACTGTTAAATTACTGGCTTTTATGTGGTGCACTTTGACATCTGGGCAGCCTTAAAGCAGAAACTGTCAGTGAATTTACCTTTCTCTTGAAGCTATGGTGTACCTAAGAGTGAGCACTTGCAAACCTTGCTGTGTTCCTCAAGAGCTGAGCTGGCTGTTGGGTGGCTCCTCAGCTCTTGATGCACTCATGTCACCTCTTGTCATGCTCCCTGAATGGCTAGCCACAGTAATCGTTACACATCAAGTTTTCAAAAGTTGTTATCTGGAGCTGGCTACCCAGATTTGTAGTTAGAAGGTTAGAAACATGCTGCTTGGTTGCAAAAGGAGTTCAACTGGGAAAGCTGGCAATCTGTGTGAAGCTGGCTGACAATGCTAGAACTGAAATGTTTTGTTTTCTTCTTATTTAGAAGGTCACATCCCATAACTTCGCAAGAATTGTCCCAACACTGGCAAAAAGATCTGCAAAACCTTCCTGCTCATCTGCCCTCCCCAGCAACTGTATGAACCACATACTCGAAAAGCTCTGAATGTCACTTGTCGCAGAATGGGAAAAGTTGGAGAACAGTGAAATGTGGTTGGTGAATACATGTAAGAAGAGATCCCTGTTTTCCAGAGACGGCATGCCAGTCTAATTGTTTTAGCTAATACATACACTGTTCATTTTTGCTTCTGCTATTGAATTTTGGAGACTCAAGACACCACTGAATCAGAGTCAAACTGAGGCTGCCAACAGGAGCAATAAATATTGCAGTCCAACAGTTAATGGCTGTATCCACAAACAGAGACTGTAAGGAATTAAAATTTCAGTTCATTGCTTTACATTTACAACCAGTTTGCATGCTTTTATCATAACCTGAACATGTAAGAAAAAGTTATTCTTGCCTAACACAGATTATTTCACACACTTTCAGGAGTGTGCTTTTTTGTTATTCCACTCAAATTATTTTTTTTCACAGTGTATAATGCTGTTCCTGTGCATTTTCCATTTATCTAACAACACAAAAAAAACAACATTTCAAGCTTGGCAAGCAGATCAATGTGTACCTTACCCTCATCTTGATAAACAGATGTTTCTGCAAGAGTTGAAATATGGATATTTTGTCTAGCAGAAAAGATGGCATTCAGCCTAAGGAGTCTTCCTTGCTTGACACACTCTAGCTTCTAGGTCTTGGAGAGACTGATATAATCACAGGAAAGTTTTTTTGAATGCCACTGAGATCAAATTTTAGCCCATTTACAGAAGATGATAACTCCTAGCAGGTTTTCATTCCTTACTGGAAGATGAATTGTCTCAAAAGGCTGCAAAGACATTTTCAGGTTTAGGTGCTAAGAGCACTGCCTTAAACGGGAGTTTCTGTGTTTCAAACCTATATCAATAAAACAAACAGAAAATGGAGGAGGTGATCCAGAAAATTACAATAGCTCACAGTTCGAAGCCACTGTTCAAAGGAAAAAGACAAAATACTTCTATTGGATATTTGGTTGTTGGGACCCAGAAAGGATTGTGATTCATCACAATTTACCTTTTTACAATGTAGCAATGTTCATGAGGATAAATGAAAGAATTTGCATTAAAGGTTACTTTTCTTAAGCAACTCCTAGGGTAAACCAAACGTTTAAGAGGACAATAATAAAAGTGCATGAACATGATGTCACTGTTTGTGAGGGAAGGGACATTAATCTCTCATTCTTTTCTGTGTTCTGTAAAATCTCACAAATTATTGCCATTTACTTATTTCACAATGATTGGGAATTCCTCCGTCTTCTCTATCTATATGTCTAGTCTGTAAAATTTAGGCTAGAAGTGTTCATCCAAATCTCTGAAGAACTTACAGGTCTGCAGATAAAGAAGGTTACATGTAATTTTTATAGACTGTGACAAGTTGATGGTCTCTAAGGGCCTCCCACTGGTCAAACCACAGAACTACATTGGTACCACCTTAAGGCTCCCTGCCTTCACTTTGGAGTTAGATGTGTGAGGGCTTTTTCATCTCATACCAGATGAGGACGTTCTCAGCCAGGGCCTGGGCCAGGGCATGAGGAGGTCCTCGGGACCATTTGGAAGGAAATTCTCGTGGGATTAGGGTAAAGGAAGAACAAACTTCCAGCTAAAATAACACTTTCAAAGCCTATTTAACATTCTTGTTCTCAATAGAGTTTCCCAAGGATGGGTAACTTGGTTGTTTAGTATGTTATTTTTCAAATTACTAATAGTCTCGTGCATATGCATAGAATTTTTTTTTTTTAAGTACCTACTAGAATTTGGGGCAATGGAGAGATGCTATGGAGATGGGAAAGAAAACAGAGCAAACATAAAGGTAGAAGAGAAGAAAGGACCCAAACTGTCTTACATCTGTTCTTTGGGCCATATGCTTTCCTCTCTAGGACTAGGAATGTTTTCTAGCTTGGCCTACAGCAGCAACATGCCAAGTCAGTTTTGTGAGCATGATCTTTCTTCACAGGGACTAAGAAATATGGATGCTAGCTCTCCCCAGCTATGTGGCAGAGCCCAAATCTGGTTCCACCAGTCTCCCAGATGTTCCGGATACATTTTTATGCTTTTTATGCCATTGCTATGCGTGGATGCTAGCTCTCCCCAGCCATGTGGCAGAGCCCAAATCGGGTTCCACCAGTCTCCCAGATGTTCCGGACACATTTTTATGCTTTTTATGCCATTGCTATGCTCCTTTGCTCTGTTTTCATTTACACATTACTCTTCTTAACTTTGTTGTCTCACCTTTCTCCTGCTCATGAGGGAGAGCTTGCCTGAAACAGTTAGCTTGAGTGAGTATCCTTGTAACAGTCTACATGGAGCAGCACATCAATGCTATACGCTCACACTATGAGGTCCAGGCATTTCCTAGCTGCTCTGCAGCCAACCTGAGCGCTTTCTGATGATAGTCACTGTTCAGACAGTGTACAAATCTATCCTGCCCTGGCAAAAAGTGACATTTCAAGATTTCTTAGGACACCGGAGGATCTTGTCTGCCTAGTATCAACCTCGTCACGTTGCTGCAATGACTAGAGTCATGGGTGGAGGTAGCTTGGCCTAAGCAGTGGACTCCTGAATGCTCCCCCAGACTCAGGCTACATAACCTGTTTTTCCCAGGTTATGTAGAGCTCTCCTTGTTATTGGACAAATGGTCATTTGGTCTCAAACCTTGACTGTCCTGAAAAGCAGTGACACAGCCCACTGAAAACTGACTCTCCTACCAAAATAATCATTTAGCAGTTAAGAATATGCTTAGGGCTTTACCCACATAGCAAGTTTATCCCACACCTGAGCCCAAGGCTGCTGAGCTTTAGCTGCCTGTGTCCACTGCTCACACTCAGTCCAGAGCCACAGTGCTTCCAGGCTCATCCTTTGGGACACCTTTCTGCACACAGTATGGTTGGAGTAGGAATGACTGGCTGCTGTCCATGAGGAACAGCTCCCAAAATCACTTACCTACAGCACTAAACCTGGGAGCAATCTCACTCTGTTTGGGGCAAGGCAAGCAGGCAAGTCCTGGGCACCCTCAAGTTACACTTCAGGTTGATGTTCTTGCTGGGATCTCAGTTGTCCATTGTCATCTTCTGAGTGATACCCAAGGGCTGATAGCACTATTGTGGACACAACAGAGATGAAGCAAGTGCATCTGGCCAAAGCAATTAGGCAGGATAGAGCTAATCTAGCAGAGCCACAGTCAGAAAAAGGTAATTTCATTTTCTAGGTTTTGATACCTCAAAATTTACCTCTCCTGATTAGAAATACAGATGCAAAGTTTCTCTGCAAAAAAAAGTCCTGGCAGTCTAGCCCTGAGGCGCTCTGTCTCCTGAGCTGTATTTGTTCTTGAGCACCACAGGTATCAAATCGCTGACAAGAGCATTAGACAGCTTTTATCCCTCCTGGGTTCCAGAAGATCGTGATCAAAAGCAATAATTTAGTTAAGTACCAAAGAAAACCCTGGGTCATCTTTTTTTCAGACCAGCCTTAATTAGTGTGTGAAATACACATCCTTTGTGTTCACCTCCTCCTGCAACAGGCATCTAACATGGTTCAGATCCTGACTGTGCCTCCTGCTCTCCAGTGATCATAAGAGAAGCTTAGGATGGCAAATTGAGATGTACAAGTCCAAAGTGAGACTGAGAGACACAGTGTGAGAACAGATGCTTCTGTAGGTCAACATGGATGGATAGGAGACAGCCAAAACTGCCTTGGCAACTGAACAAGCTATGGGAAACAAGTTATGGGAAACAAGATGATGGGGGTCATCTGCAAATATAGTTGAAAGAAATGGTAATCACAACAAACACAATCAGCAGTTGACAAGTTCCTGTGTATTCCTTTTACTAGCAGAAACATATGTGCTATATTTTATTAAATCACCTAACTTCAAGAAAAAAGCAGCTGTTTGTGTGATCCTTAGGCATTGGTAGCAGATTTTAACTTAAAATAACCCACATTCCCAAGGCCAGATCTATGGTTGCCTTTAATCAGGAAAACTCTAGTGCCTTCAGAAAATCTCACCACTTCATAACAGTCAAAGTTCTAGCACCTAAATTCAATCTCGACTTCTGTCTCACTGAGTTTGCCTCTGGTTTACATCATGAGATCAGTTCAGGCTTATGCTATCTATAGACAACCCAGTCACATGCTATGAAGTGACAACATGTCTTTCAACTCATTATAGATACTAATAAAACACCTAGGATCCTTGACATTTAATCTACTGTCATAATAATGTTGGAAATAATCAAAATGTGGAAATTAATTTCATAGTTTCGGCTCTTGATGACTGGCTGAGGATAACATTTTACAGCTCCTGGTAAAGGGCAGGTGAAATCATGCCCTTCGTGTTGCTTGAGAAAAAAGATAAAGCATTCTGTGTAGAAAATAGAAAGAAGGCTCAAATTCTCCTTTCAGACCCATCCCCCTTGTCTGCAGCCATCATTCATATTGTGTGTCCCTCTGGCTCATCCTTTAGTATCACAGGGATATCAAAAGCTAAGGTCTTCATGGCAGCAGTGGTCCTCCACTAAGAGTGGCAGAGACAACTCTGCTCTTAGAAATATTTTTAAATAGGAATAAACAAGAACAAAGGTGCTTCAAGTAAGATCTAAAATGTGAGACTGAGGACATATGCTCCTAGGCAGAGTACTGTCCAGTACCCCTCTATCAGGCAGGGACTCCTTCCAGTGAGCTCCACAGCCTCAGGGGCTAGGCAGGGACAGCCTTCTCTGAGACAGTGTGAAGCCAGGTAATGAACATGTCATGGAAAAGACACAAGTCGAAAAGTAAGAAGTAACTTAGCAAATACCCTGGGAGGACTCGTGTCTGCTTGAGCCTGCAATACAGCTTGTCCGGGTTTCTTGCAGGTTACCCAGCTGGGAGAGAACATGTAATGGAACAAAAAGCTCAGAGATTAAGTTTTCTGCCATAAGGCCTGCATTTTTATCTCCATCTCTTCATTCTAATCAAATGGCTATCTAATGTAATGGAAAGACTTAGAGGTTCTCTCTAGGCCGTGAAGACTGGGAACACCTTTCAGTGGTATGATATACTGACCCCTCTTCAGAGCAAAACCAGCCTGACCTGACTGCCACCTCAAGGAAACCCTAATTCACCACCCAGGTGGAAGCCACTGTGAGTCTGGGTTTTGTAGGGCAGGATCACATAGCTAGGCACCAGGATAGTGGTGCTGAAACAGCCATACTGCCTGCTGGGGACATTGGGCAGGCCCTGGTAAAAAGCAGTGGCCAGGAGCCTGATCTGGGGCTGGTGAGCACTGAACCTTGCCTACCTGTGCCCACCTGGCTTCAGACGTGAGGATGAAGCATCTCATCCGAGGAACTGTTTTACTGTGTGTAGAAGGCACGCATTGTGCTAGCGCTAATATTTCAGTGTTCCCACTGCCAGCCTAGCTTGAAGGAACTATTACACAGTCTATAAAGTTTAAAAGAATGAGAAAAGCTCAGTTCCCTATGAAATAGATTGAAACAAAAAAATCTCAGAGCATCTTTTCTGCAGCAACCACACAGACTAGACACAACACAAGAGTCAGAAATGGAATTCGGGCTGTAACTAACAGTTATATTTATACCCCAAAACTAATGAGATCACCCACACCCATTAACATATTACTGAGTCTTCACTCGCAGCACGAGCAGTTCACATGCCCCTAATTGGCTGATGGACTTTGCGTGCATCCCTTCCTGTTTGCTTGCCAGGGCACATCTTTTGGATACATTTCAGGGTTCCTTTCTCAGGCCTTGTGGATGCAGGTGCTTTTCGTATCTCCAGACATGTATCCTTTCAGTTCCCACAGTTCTCTCAGGGCATGCCAATACACATTGCCGCACTCCCCACAGTCCAGCTTGGCAAATGAGGGTGGCAGAAAAATAAAACTATTTTAGAAGACTAAATGAAATCTGCTCTGTATTTTACAACTTAGACTTCAGATTAAAGCAGGACTAATAATTCTTTGCACATAATTTGCTTGATGATTTTAGTACTTCCCCTGCTCATATATTATTTGCAAGTAGATTGTGAGTCTCCTGTTTCTATCCCTCTATTGGGTTTTTTAAAGTACCTTGGGACAGCCAAATGCAGGTGTAAAGGTGACATGCAAAACCAAAGCTCCTATTAAAGGTAAGAGCACCAACAAATTTGCAGTACCACTGGGATACTTGCCTGCATCACATGGCAGGAAAACCTGTGAAAGAAGATCCCAAAGTAAAATGTTGTTGAACAGATTACTGAGCCAGAGTGTGGGGTGGAAAGCACAACAGAGTCCCACTGAGTAGCTGTGCGAGGAAGAAAGTCCCGGGGGATGCGTGCAGCTGGCGCTTGAGGGGAGCAGCCATGCAATCAGAAAGCAATGGGGGGTGGAGAAGCTTACCGCAGCACAGGCTGATTCTGCTCTCAGGGATAAATCACTTGCTGATTTATAACCAAATGAGCAGTTCAGTTCAGGATGAAAAGCCTGGCCCCTTCAGTCAGGTGTGTGAGGCTCTGCAGGGGTGCTTGCGCAGTCGTCTGTGAGGAACAGCAAGGCTTTGCCTGGCATTTTCCCCCATTTTCACACAGCTGCTCCCTAAATTCACAGAAAGGCTACCAGGGTCAGGCTGTCATTTGTAGCAGTGACTTTTCTGAGGAGGAATTGTTTCCCAAGAGGAACCACAGTAAGCCTCAAAGACCTACATCTACTTATGCCAATGGCAGAAATTCCTAATGACCTTTTACAAAGTAATCAAGGACACAAAACATTTTAAAAAGCAAGTGGAAAACCAACCAGCTAGCGATGACTGTGCACTGAGCCTGCAGCTTTTAATGTGAAGACCTTGATATCCCTCTGGCCAAACCTGAGCAGAATCTTGGCTGGTGTCTAGGCTGCTGGTCACTTGGCCTTTATTAAAACATCTGGAAGAAAGAAAATGCAGAATTAGAGGTTCACCAGCAAGAGAATTTTCACCACAGATCTCTGTGTTATTAACAAATGCGTATCTTGACACTGAAGTCAAACAGCATTAGGAAAAGCATGAATCCTTATTAAATTCTGTAAAGGTGTCAGAAGAGGAAAACAGCAAAAGACATGAGCTGGCAGATCAAGTCCCTTACCAGACCTCTTGTAATGCACACCTGCTACATCTTTGAGGTGCAACAAGCAGGATACTGCTATCAAGATCAGAGATTACCACCAAAGAGCCAGGAGGAGAGTCTGCCACACAGCAGATGCCACTGTATTGACCCTGTGATTACAAAGTCCTTCTGCAGCGACTGGCTGGATTTCTGCCTGTGTTGCATCCAGTTGTTAATGAAAAACTGGACATGTGCAGACAACATGTGCTCGCAGTCCAGAAAACCAACACCTTGGGCTGCATCAAAAGCAATAGGGCCAGTAGGTCAAGGGAGGTGGTTCTGCTCCTCTACTCTGCTCTGGTGAGACCCCACCTTTAGTACTGCATCCAGCTCTAGGATCCTCAGCACAGGAAAGACATGGACCTGTTGGAGTGGGTCCAGAGGAGGACCACAAAAATTATCAGAGGCATGGAACACCTCTCCTATGAAGAAAGGCTGAGAGAGTTGGGGTTGTTCAACCTGGAGAAGTGAAGGCTCTGTTGTGACCTTTCAGTACTTAAACAGCACCTATAAGAAAGATGGGGACAGACTTTTTAGTAGGGCCTGTAGAGATAGGAGAAGGGGAAATGGTTTTAAACTAAAAGACGGCAGATTTAGACTAGAGATAAGGAAGAAATTTTTTATAATGAGGGTGGTGAAACACTGGACCAGTTTGCCCAGAGAGGTGGTAGAAGCCCCATCCCTGGAAACATTCAAGGTCAGGCTGGATGGGGTTCTGAGCAACCTGATCTAGTTGAAGATGACCCTGCTCACTGCAGGGGGTTGGACTACATGACCTTTAAAGGTCTCTTCCAACCTATGATTCTGTGATTCTAACGAGACCCCAACACACTTCATCACCATTTTGAACAATATTGTTTTGAACAGTCTGTTAAACAAAGTGGAGATGACATTTTATATATGTATAATTTTAAATAAAACTTCCAGAAATCTTGGCACTTTCTGGATTTACTTATTCTGTCATTTGAGAGATGTTTTGTTCAGTTTTTTAGACACTCTTGGTTAAGTTTGAGGGCTACGCCACGAATTTCAGTCTCTTTTTCAAAATTAAATCCATGTTGATGCTCTGACAGTACAAACTGGTATGTGGGTGAGAAATACAAACAGCACTGAACAAATAGATATCCTATAAAGAAAGGATAAAGAATGAATCTGAGTCTGCAGTAAAAAAAAAATTGCTTAAGTTTCCCCAGTGCTATGAATGAATGCTGGTATAAATCTCTCTTCTGTTCAGAGTTGTGCCAGACAATAGTGTCTCATTTTAAAATAGGCAAAGGAAAATAACTTAAATTCATCTGCTGATTTCCATTATTTTAATAGCTTGTATTGGGTTTGCATGGCAAGGTTTT
>NW_010302047.1:0-28668 GCF_000700745.2 Antrostomus carolinensis
ACACAATATATAATATATAACTATTAATAGTTATAAGTAATTAATGTTTTAAAGGGTAACTTCTTCCAAAATTTCAAGTTGAACTAACAAATATATATTCTCACCACTCCAGTTTCCTTTTAGGACAGAGAAGAATATATTCAGTAAAAATACAAAACAGTGGGAAATGAAAAAAAGTCAATTTAAAAATCAATCCTCCCTGATTTTTTCTATTGACTTCTCTTAGAACTAACATCCAGAATTTTTATAACTGAAATGGATCATAAAAAAAAAAAAAATCTCAGTGTGTTAGTTATTTATTTTATGCTTTTGAAAACAGTTTTGGGTAATGGGTTTCCATTTTTCACCTTTCATATACCTCATTCTCATACACAGAAAAACAGAAACGGCAAAAATGTCAGATGAAGCATTTTTTTGATTTTGTTCATACTTGTGCTTATGAGTTGGTGCTGTTCTCACAAATACACATGATGGGCTTAAAGCTATAGTAAACATAGTACACCATAAGAAGTGATTTTTAACAAACTGATTTCTTTACAAAACAAAATGTTTATACAATATAAGGGCTTTATGGAGATTTAAACAGGAAATTAGTTTATTTTACATCAGATTTTGGAAAGCTAAGTATAGAAGAGAAGGTTTGTGAGCATTAAAACAATGATGGAATCAATTGTAATAGTCAATTAAAATGTAATTGGTCCCTAAATCCCAACATAGATCACTTCAATGTGGCCAAGTTAGAGGTGTAGGATATGAATGAGCAAATAAATAAGGCAGTAAGTGTATGCTTGGTGATACCGTGCAAGGGCAGAAAGCAAATACAGACCATGATACTAGTGACCTATTGCACCTTTAGCCTTTGTTGAGCCTCCATAGAAAAGCATCAACACTAACCCAAAGGGGTCTACATATTACTTGGCTTGGATATAGGTAGAAAAGTGACTCAAATGGTGTATGAAACATTCACCAAAGAATGGCAGAATAGCCTGAAGATTGGTCAAATCACACAAAGGGTAAGGGGTGTCAAGAAAAATCTAGAGAAAGGGCTGCTCAGTTACAGCGGATAAGAGGAGCCTTTGGACACCTGTTAAAATATCATGTTCACCTGGACATCTTTCCCATAGCATACTTTTTTTTGTAAGCATTTAGTAAGATGCTAAGCCCTGCAGCAGAGAGTTCTGCTGGTACACTGGAGGACAAGCTCATGGCATCTCCAATCTTTTTACTCATTCTGCTACCACTCCCTGACTTTCTCAGGATTTGTGAAGAAAGTGGGGGATATACCAAGTTAAGAAGCAGGCCCATTTTGAGATAAATCCTCTTTCCATGCCATGATACAGAGGGGGTGCCTCTTGAAATGACGTATCAGTAAGATTTCCATTGAAGACACTTGCTCAAGCCCTTCTTGCAATACACAGTCCTATAGTTTCCTATTGAAAGTCTCTGTTATTAGTGAAGAGATTTACTTTTACTAATTTATAGCAGTTTATTACTAATAATTTATGGGATGACTGAATTCTTAACAACTGTTCTAGTACCCAAAAGTCCTTTTCAGGTACGCAAGGGTTTGTCCCAGTAAGCATTCCTTACATTGCACGTTACATGGTTTTTTTACAACTTTCACAATTTTCTGCACATCCTTTTTCCTCGTGGAGAATCCGGTGAGTATTTTATACAGTGGAACTCTTCCAAAAGTCAAGACTTTTGAAATATTTTATTTAGAAGCATTAATTTTACCACCTCTTAAAAGAGTTTTTTTAAAGCTTGACCCAAATTAGAAAAAAATACCTGCAAGCTAAAATATTGTTCATGCAAATATAGATAATCACAACCGGTGTGAGAAAGTCTCCTCTTGCATTATTGATTTGGCATACATAGCCATTCGGTCAATATAGTCTTCTTTCCAAAATTTTGGAATTATAACTCTGCATTCTGCCATCTGGATTAGAAGTTAGTCTTTGTTGAGTGCATTGAGGAGATTTTAAAGGGTAGACAGTCTTCTTAAAAGCTTCTAGCCCCTGGGAACTAGATTAATTAAAATTGCTCAGTGATGAATGAGAGTAGTGAAGTAATTTCAGTCTAAAACTTTTTCATTAGTTCTTTTTTGTTGTTTTATTTTGTTTTAAATTCAAGGTGTTTTAAGATGTAATTTTTATACACCTGAAACACCTGGAGTCCAGTGAGAAAATAAGGAAACTGCTGTACAGACAGAGTGAAATCATTGTTCTTTCACCCAAGATCTGGAAGGGAAAAATAAAGATAAGACACAATAGAAAATAGAGGCTATGACACAGTAGATGAGAGTCTCAAACAAGCTGGGTCAGGGGCTGGAGGGGGAATGAAAACTGGTATCAAGGGTAGAAACTATGATTAATGAAAAACCATGGTTACAACTCACTAGTTATTTAAACATTTTTGTAAGGAATGCTGAATTGTAAGTGTAAGGCACACTCCTGGATTTTGTGAAACCAAAGTTCAATTTCTGCAACAGATTTTTTCTGAAGGCCTCAAAAACACTTTCTTCTGGACCTGCAAGAAGTTCTTGTTTAACATGTCATAATATTTGGCTTGTGGTTTAGTGTATTGAAATAGGATCCATAACAGACGATGTATTGACTGGGAAGCCACCCAGTATTGATTGTGAGGAGGAATTTGTCTTAAATCTAGTACTTTTGTAAAACTTAGTACCTTCCTGACTTGGTAGTTTCTATTCCTATTTGTGAACACATAATTTTGGGCTGCTAGAAGCACGTTAGATGCCAGAACCCTAAATCTTTTGTGTTTGGTTGACTAATTGCTTTCTTCTGAAGTATGAGGAAGGATGCTTTAATAAAAGTATCCAAGCAGTGACTCCTTAATAGACATTATACCCTTTTAACATATTGATTGGGGTTTAACACACAGTGACCAGGGAAAGGAGTAAAACTAGTCTTCCATACTCTTTCTTACTCTTCCATATTTTCCATATTGCAGCAAAAATGGAGTCTCTCCTATCTTTCAAATGTTCAAGAATAATCTAAGCAGTCATTCCTTGGTTGTCAGATTAAGGCTAGTAAATGGCTATGAAAAATACATGTATCTGTTCCAGGTTTCAGAGGAGAGAGCTGTGATAATGACAGGAATGCTGTGACAGATGACTTGGAGATCAAACTTTATGGTTAAGCAGGTGACACAACCTTCTTCTGCCACTGGAATGAACATGGACCTCACTGGAAAAAACCTGTACCATGACTCCTTTCTTGCTCCAAAACGTGACATGGCATAGAAACATAAAAACTGTGTTGGATCCAAAGCTTTTCCAAAGAGTCAGGTTTACTGGGCACAAGAAGCCAAGCACGCACAGCAACAAACCCCAGTGAAAAGCAACAGCCAGGAGCAGGCACATGTTGCCAAAACAGCTTATGCCACCTGTGATCACTGCTGCCTGTCCTGCTGCTGCTTCCTTGGAGTGCCTGGAGAGAGGCTACAGGCCAGAGGATTTATTCTGCTTTGTCAGCCTGCTCCCAGTTGCTGTTTTTCTCTACTTGTGCTATCTTTTGGCAGAGGGACCTCAAGTCCCTCAAAAAAGGCATTGCTGGAAGCGAGCTGCAGGCCAGGCAGGTTGCCCTGGCCAGCAGCATACCAGCTCTGTTGTGGTAATCTTTGCTACAGATAATAGTAGATATGACGGCATGATTTGTTTACAGCTGGTTTAGTGTGGTGACCACCACAACTGTATGACAAGAATCAGGTTATCGAGGCAGGGTAGAGGTAAAAAAAAAAAAAAAATAATAAAAAAATATATAAATTAGGCTCTATTGGATTTGGAAACAGACCTTGGTACCTGTCAACAAGAGACAGCTACAGTGATATACTTGATGGTGAAGACAATATCTGCCCTGGAGAGCACCAGGCAAACTCCAGCTGATGAAAAGTGAAAGAAAGAAAAAATCCAAGTGGCTTAGATATGAGTCAGCAAAAGAGAACACCATCAGGGTGTAGCTGGAATATTTTGGTCCATTCTAAGTTTATTATTTTTAGCAATCAAAGGCAAGTCCTGCACATTTTGTATTCAATTACATCACCATATTCTGACTTTTTACCCTTTTCCTGTGCTATGTAATTGCATGCAAGTTCTATATGACATTGATCTGATTAGATGTCTCTTTCTCTCTTCTTTTTGTTTTCTGTAGGATAAAGTCCTGGGTAGATAAGATGCAAGAAGATCTCGTAACATTAGCGCGAACTGCAAGTGGAGTAGACGATCTTGCTGCGGTGAGTAACATGTGCCTTAGACTGCAATAACTAGAAGAGTGAAATGAATGGTGTGCATCATTCAAGCATTATGATCATTTCATCCCAACATAGTAAAAATATTTTGGGGGATTAAATTCTGAAGTGTTTCTCTTCTACAATGCTTACTGAGAGAGAAATGAATAACACAGACATCCATCAGTTCACTCTTAGTGTTTCACAACTTGCTCGTTGCTAATAATTAATCAGCTTTGCTTTATCTGACATAAGGTTTACCATTGTTGCAGCACTCCCAACTGAAGCAAGTGCTTTTATGTTAGATGTTTGTCAAATATGGTATCCAGGAAGCAACCATTCATGGCAGTGGAAAATTCTGCTCTCTGTTAAAAAGGGAGATTATTTTTTGACATGTATTTCCTGAAATTAGGCAGCTTTTGGTTTGCAGAAATGTAGATGAGAATGAAAACTACTTTTATTTAGCTATTCCAATTTAACCCAAAGTGTGTTTTAGGGAAGAACTTAAAATTCTTGTATCATTGAGAATAAACTTTTGTGTTATATTCCATTCATAGAGGGTAAAAACACATCTGAGATTGCAGAAACATGAAGTCACAATTCAGAAAATGTCAGTATTACACTGCCTATACAACTTCAAGTGCATACATAATGATCCAGTATGCAACCACATGATCATGTATTTCCCACTTCCTCTCCTTGCACAAGTCCTATGCCTCCTTCTGTGAACCAATGGATCTCTAGGTTGATGTAGGACAGTGTAAGGAAGGGAAATTTCACTGTTATGTCAGGAAAATAAGGTATTCTGTCAGCCAACAGAAGCCCTTGGTGCTGGGGAACTGAACATGAAGCATGAAATTTGTTTTTCAAAAGTCATAATCTCCCCAGATGTTCCATGAAATGAACAGTAGCTGTGTTTCAAAGCCATTAAGAAACAGAAAAATCAGACATGAAGTTTCTCAGATTTAACACTGTATATTAATGTATTCCTTTGACCTTAATGACTTTTTAACCAGACAGCCACATGCATCAAGTGAATCCTGCCCCAGAAGGACATTTTCTCTTTACTGACTATGAGAGGAAGCTAGGTGACTAGCTCAGATGTCCATGTTTACATTGCGGGAACTTCAGTTTTTATATGAGATCATGACTGTCCTATAGAAGAAAGTGCTATATCACTTCATATACTTGAGAAACATAAATGAAGATTGCAGATATTATTTTCGTTCTGGTCTTTCCTAATATTTGCGTTTACATTGTGGGAACTTCAGTTTAGATGAGATCATGACTGTCCTGTAGAAGAAAGGACTATATCACTCCATGTACTTGAGAAACATAAATGAAGATTGCAGAGATTATTTTCGTTCTGGTCTTTCCTAATATTTGAGTGCTTCATATTGCAACACAATTTAAGGCAGGTGCTTTAGATGCAGTTTTTGATCTTGGAAAACCCCAAACAAACTGAAAACAAAACCTTGAAATCCTAACACAAAGCATCAGATTGATACACACATGGATCTCCAGCGTAGGATCTCAACAACACAGAAATGTCTATCACTTGAGCTTTCTGAGGAACCGTAAGGTTTATCCAGCATGGAACACTGATGGGAGTTTTTGTAGGTGGATTTCACACGTATCTGCTGAGAGAGAACGAGACTTGCAAATCATGTCTCTCTCTCCAGGTTTTGCTGAGGAGTTTCCGCTAAGAGGAGGGAGGGCTCTTTTTTCTCATCACTTCTAGGTATCATCTGTTCTCTTCTGCATCTGCAGTGTTTCTTTTTTCCCCACCGTCTCCTCCTTCAGCATCGTACCTCTGAACCACCATTGGACTTTCCATTCCATTCTTGCTGTGCTGCATGGGCTGTCTTTCATCTCTCCTCAGCATATTCTGTTTCTGTCTCAGTTTCTATCTTTGCTGCCTGGCCACTCTGCCTTTCTCCCTTACACTGGCTTCTTATCCCTGTTTTAGGATCTTTCTCCTCAGCTTTTCCCAGTTCAGCACCTTTCTCTGGACTCTTTATTTTGCCTTAGCATTTCCAAAATGTTCTCTCCAGATGTGTGCAGGCAGCCTGTCCCAATACTCCTATTGCACTTCTTATCTTCCATGGGTATTTCTCTTTCCCCTTCTCACCTTTCCCTCCATCACAAGTTCTCAGTCCTAGACCTGTAGTTTTCTCCTGTATGCCTTTTTTATTTTTCAGCCCCTTCCAGTCTCTTTTCTCCTTGTTCTTTGCCTACCATTTTCCACTCTGTTATCTCCTACTTCTATATCCCAATCTCTTGCACTTTATTCTTCATTCAGTTTTCATCTTCTCTTTCTCTAGGAGTGATATGCTCTAGGAGTGATACTGTCTGGATTGGAATACACCTGTGTGTAGGTTCTCAGGGATTTGACTGATAAAATGACTGCAGTGACCTGCAGGTGCTTTTCAGGCTACAATTCATTAAAGACCAAGGAGTAAAAACTGTGTCTTTGAATATGTATTGGATTTTTAATCTACAGTGCAGGAGGCAATAGAGTAATTCAAAGGGAAATGAGTTACAGAAGGTTTCTAACTTGAGCAGAACAATGAGTTAATGTCTCAAACATTTTACCTGGCATTTCCATGCAAAGACCACGTAGTAAAACAGATAATAAAAAGCAAAGAGATTGATGCTGTCACTCTTTATTGCCCTGAGGAAAATGTTAGTTTATGTAGTTAATATTTGTCAAACTTACAAACTGCTAAACAGTTTTATAATGAGAACTGCTGGGCAAGCATAAGGCATAATAATAAGTAGTGCTATACCCAGAGTACATCACAGTGACATTCACACTGAAAAGAACCCTGTTAGTCTGTGAATAGTGTAGGTAAGTTTCTTTTTGAAAGTCAAAATTTATAGCACATTTCAAGCAAATAGTAAGTTATCTCAGAGGGTATCCACAAGGTAGACAATATGTGCTTGTAACCCTAGGATTAAAAGCATGAAAGGGGGATGCTTCCATGTGAAATATTCCTCTATACAAAAACCATTTGTTTGACCTAAATTGCATGATGCCTTTCTCTAGCCACAAGGTTATAATTAGCTCTCTTGCCTGCAAGGGAGAATGCAAAGCCCTGCGAGGTGTGAGCCATGCATCCTCTCCCTTTTTCCTCTTGTTTACAGGCTATTGTCACTTTCACATTTTTTAATGACATTCTTTTTTTTAATTATTATTTCTGCTCACTGCCAGTTCTCTTCTGAAACAAACCACAGTCTTGGAAAAATGGAGACTACGAGACATTAAAAACATGCTTGCACACCTGCCACTTTTATTCACAGAACTTGCCTTCAGTTGCTCAAGCTTTAAAAATACTTAACAGTCAGACTGAATTTTTAGCCTTTTTTCTTACCCATTACTTCTAACTCCGAAATTGTTTGGACCAAGTCTATAGTCTTCATGTTCTTGGAAAACTTCAAAAAAGATATATGTTTGCTTGTTTTTTCTGCCTCTCCTCCCTCCAAAGGCAGAATGATTAATACAAAAAAAAGGAGCAGAGTGATCCTACTATAAAATAATAGACATGACTTTCTGTGAACAGCTGTAGTACCAGAGTGGGTAGGTTTGGAAAGCTGTACTTTGGTTAGATAGATTTTTGATAGGAGAAATGTCTTTCCTTGTTCTAGGGAAAATCAATTTTGATTTGGCCAAGTGAAGACGTTAAAACTCATAGCAAGGATGTGTAACAGATTACAACCATTTCACAGGCTGGTCAACCTCTCCCTGGACTCAAGGAAAGAAGTTCCACTGATTCAGCTGAAGTTACAATCTCTGTCTGCTTCATACAATGAGTCTTCTATGAAGATCTCCAAAGTGACCAAGATAGCTCTCAAAGTACCACAATTACTATGTTCTCAGTTGGAGTGAATTAGTTCTTAAAAAAAACAGAACTTTTTTCTGTTAGCTGCTGTGCCATGCAAGTTTATGGTGTTTCCATAATTTGTTGAAGATACCTAAGGATCCATCAGTGCTGTTAGTGCTTGTATGTGCACAGGATGTCTGTGGTTCTTTGTGCTGCAGGAAATTATACTACACAGTGGTCTTTTCTGGAGAAATGTGAAATATTTCCTTCTGGCAATCATGGAGAGGTATAGGAACACTGCCTAAACTCTCAATTAATTTGATTTTAGACCGTGAGAGCTTTTGGACAGAAAGAATGTAAAACTTAAAATGTAATATATACTTCCAAAGGAATAAGGATATTAAAATCTAAAACACCATTGAACTCAAGTGAGGGACTTGCTAGGTGAATAGCAGACCTGTTGAGATCAGTACCTACGTAAAAGTCTGATTTATTCTGTGGTGTGGATACAGCAATCCAGGGAGAACATTTTTTTGTATTTAAGGTGCTTACATTCAACATGTACTCAATTTAATGGAATCATGTTTAAGGATAGGGATGTGCTCAGAGGAGGATTATCTGTTCATTGACAAATTTCTGACAGTGACTTCGAAGCACAGTCTTGTCCTTATGACTAACAACTCTTCCTCCGGCTTTTGCACACATAATAGAGGTGTTGTAAACCCTTGCAACTTTCATTAATCACAACTTTTGAAAATATTTGTATAGTAAGGATACACAATAATATACTCATGAATATTCCACATAGTTTTAAAACAGAGAATATATTTAGGAATTGATTTAGTGAATTACTTCAATAGCCAATATGCTTTTGAAAATATGAATATGTTTATGCTGACAGACATTTCACATATTTTTTATCTTATTAGCAATGATGACAGCAATATAATGCCTGTAGTAAGCAAAATTGTGAAAGAAAGCTTGGATGCCATGAAATTAGGAGTTCTACACTGAGGTTACATTTATCTAGCCTTAACCAAGCAAACCAGTATAACTGGAATAGAAAGAACAGACAAAATGGATATGTGTAGTAGATGGAGAGGCAGGCAAGAGCTGAGGTTTGTTATGGTGTGCAGAAGAAACATGATATTTAATTTATAGGTGCACCTTTACTCACTAACTGATATTTGCTATACAGAGAGAATCCTGATCCAACCAAGAACTGAGCTCAGATTTTCATTTTTCCATTTAGAGCTTTAACTCCAGATCATTCTTCTTCTGAATTAGTTGTGGTACATTAATGCTTTAGTGTTATGAACCAAAATGAATACTAGTAACATCGAAAGGTAAATTCTGTTATCAGTAAGATCAATCATGTTTAAAGTGTAGTTCCTCTTTGTGTTCTTCAAATCTAATTTATACTATCTGGGAATGGTCTCAAAATGGTCTTCCAAAAATAGTTAATTACATTCTTAAATACTGCTTTTTTGGACTTTGCTTAGTAGTTTAGGCAAGATCTGGGAGAAATCCAACTCCGATTTAATAACAATGTAGTATCCTCATTACGGTAATGCAAAGATTGATTCAACAAGGCAGGAAGTTGGGATTCAAGATGCCAAAATACTCAGCTGGTTGAAAACTGGCAGAGCTCCACTGACTTCAGTGGATTACACTGATTTACATTTGCTAAGAATCATGCCTAACAACATTTAATTTACAATTCAAGCAGGTAAAAAGTACTTTCAAAAAAACCAAACAAACATTTTTACACAAGAAATAGAGGCCTTAGTTTGATCTTTCTGTTGCTGTAGCTGCCTAGCTGAAAAAGTTTTTGTTGGTCCTTTCTATGATTTAATAGATTTTTTTTTCCCTAGAAAAGCAAAGAGAATGTTTATGAGAAGGTGTTGTATATAAAACAACTTGATATTTGAAAGCAGGAAGACAAGATACATAGGAAAATCTTTTGTTAAGGAGGCACAAGATGTCCAATGTGCTTCTTTAAATGTCCCTCAACAAAGACATAGCTTAGTATATGCCCTTTAGTGTTATAAATGTTGTGTTTTTAAATTAAAAATAATATTCATGTAATTGTTCTTTCAGCTTAAAAAAGTTAATGTAACTTTGTCTTACTCGTGCTGTAAGGCATTATGAAGCTGCTCTGGAGTGAATGATATGTGGTCTTTACAGAGCAAACACTTTTAGAAAATTTAAGAAGGAATAGGCAGCAGCTTAATAGATTTTTAAAACCAATGTAGCAAAATAAATATTAAGGATGTATCTGATCTCCTTGACTTTATTTATCAGTAGACTTTCTCTTAGTAAAGACAAAAAACTGCACACAAAGTTCAAAGTCACATTCTATACCTATGAATAGTTACCTCAGCATGCAGAAAAAATAGGTGAAGAGCCTACTGAACTACAGAATTAAGTAAATACATAGTTCCATTTTGATGGAAGTGTGCTCAGCTTCCATTTTTACATAGACCTTTCGCAGCACAGGACCATGACTAAGCTAATTGACAGCTCTTTTAATCTAATAAACTACAACAAGTACGCTTCTGATTTTCAGCTCCTAAAATCCCTCTAGGGACAGTCGAGAGGAGGGAGAGATCCCTGCAGTACCCAGAAAGGAAGACCTCAGAGTAGAGAACATGCCTTATAGCAATGCAAGAGCTTGTCTGTTCCAAACTGATTGAAGAGAATCCTTTTTTACATAAACAAATTGTAGGTCTGTGTTAAGAGCTTTGACATGATAAACATGCTGGAGCTTCACTATGACTGCTACAGCAAAAAAATACCATCTTGTCCTGCGTAACCTTTTCAAGTAACGCCATAACTGAACGAAACAGCAGATAGAGAGGCAGTTCCAAGGAAATCTAGTCTCTGAATCTGTTTCCTTTTCGGTACATCGCTGCAAAAACAATCCATGCATGATGTTCATAAAGCATGCTGTTATTACAGTCCCAGGAGCTGTAGAGTGAACCCATATAGACTGACTTGGCCTTTAAATGATATTCATACTGAGCTAGAAATTCCTCCAAAATGAAAGAGAGCTACATACGCATCTCTGATATGTAGCGATGAGTTCCATTCACAGAATGAGCTCACCAGCAACCGTTAGAATTTTTAAAATTTATTTTATCTCTTGAATGCTGTTTTATAATAATTAGCTCTTTCTTTCTGAACACCCAGCCGAGGTTCTGCATGAGCACATTTCATCCATTGCTCAGTGTGAGGTCTATGTGCCCAATGCACAGATGGTGTGAGCCTGCTGAAGCGCTCAGATTGGCAGCAGATTCCCAGTCCATGCTTTTAACTTTTCAGGTCTTGGATCAGCCTCTAGAGTTTAACTGAGATGAGTGACTTGTGAGAGAGACTGGTCTCTGATTTGAACTGCCCTGGAGCAGGTTCCTTCTGCCAGAAGGGATTGTAACCTAAGGGTAATTTTCTGTTGGACTCATTACAGATTTTAGCTAAGATAGTGTTATGTTCTAAAGGCTATACAGATAGAGGCATGCCACTGATTTACTACCTGTAGAAGCTGTCATATAGTCATGGAATCATAGAATGGTTAAGGTTGGAAGGGACCTTACATATCATCTAGTTCCAACATGCCGTGTGTAACTTGCCTTGTTCTTTTCATTACCTGTATAGAGATCTGTGCAACAGAAGGCTTTAAAAGTTTACTTGAACTTAATGTGAAATTCGTATCTGTATGAGTCTTCCCTACTGTCATAAGTGGTCTGAAATTGCTGCTTCAAAAGGTGGTTTGACAGACAAGTCAAACATTTTCATGTCGCAGTAAACATTTTCATTCTTACTGTTTTTTTCTGTATGATCAGCATGATATTTATGTGGCTCTTAAAAATCATAAATCCAATGGAAGGAATTAGAAAAGACTTTATATAAATTAGGAATTATTTATTTTTTAAAAAATTAAGCTGATTCATAGAATTTCGATTTCCATTTATTTTTACCAGCTTTATTCTTTTTTTTTTAATTATTTATTATTCTATATTTATCAGGTTGAATTCAGTTTGAATATGCTTTAGCCAAAGGCAAAGAGTTTTATATTTCATGCTATTCTCTGATGAACTACCAGATGGACCTAGGGGATATAAGGCCATGTTCCAGAACATATACTATGTTCAACCTTGTTAAGGTTGGAGTAATGGAGGGTTTTGTGATTGAGAAAAATATAAAGAAGAAATGTGAGAACTTTCTTTTTTTAAAGATGTTTTGATTTTAGGAGTAACAACCCAAATACATTCGGTTTACATTTATCTGGAGGTCTTTTCTATG
Source organism: Antrostomus carolinensis (assembly GCF_000700745.2). Taxonomy (NCBI): domain Eukaryota; kingdom Metazoa; phylum Chordata; class Aves; order Caprimulgiformes; family Caprimulgidae; genus Antrostomus; species Antrostomus carolinensis. The sequence goes on from NW_010302047.1 coordinate 12,375, forward strand.
GACTTTGCAAGTTGGAATTTCAGTTTCATTTGGATGTTCTGATTGCTATAGATTCTAATTAGTTTGTCACTATTTTGACCCTGAATTTTAAGACATTTCTGATTTATGACCTGTAAAATATTAATATCTTGATGAGAATGTGAATTCCTGCAGTCACCATCCTTCACCCCTGAAAGTCGAAAGCGTAACTAAAACAACAACACTTTTAGGCACAACTTGTGTAACTATAAAGCTGTTCACTATGTGCCGTGGGTGTACTCTCCAGTGCTTTAAGAAAAGAAAGCAAGTGCTTACATGAGTCAAATATGGGAATTAAGGAAACTTTCATATTCAGTGAGTAAATTTGGCCACCCAGTGAGGTTCACTATGACTGATCTCAAAAGTCAGAAAAATATTGTATCCTTTCTTTTCTCCTTTTGTTTCTTTTTGTTGTCCTCAGTGGAACAAGACTAATCACTTTTTTAGTATCAAATAAAATAGAGATGAATTTTTAACCATATAAAATAAATTAATCTAAATTTTGAAGAGTAATTTTGAAATTAAAATTAAAAAAAACCCCAACAAAACACAAATGTTTTGAAGTTGTTGCAGCAATTTTTGTAGATTTGTTGGGTTGCTGGTTTTATATATGCTGAAACTTCTCTGAGTTCAGGGAAGTTCTTTTTTATGAGTGGTGCTGGTAGGTCTATAACTGCAGTTTTCCATGAAAATGCACTTTATTACATTGTTTTTCTAAGGAGCAGGAAAAAATATGAAAGCAAGGAAACAACTCTTTAATTTTTTAAAATACCTTCAGGTATGTATAATAAAATAGCTTATCAGAAAGTGGGATTGATCAAGTGGTCTGTGTATAAGGCCAGTGTTCTGAAAATCTTGAATTCTTTCTAAGCATAAATTGGCTATTGTAAACTATTTACACTTATGTCTTTTGCCTCATCCCTAAGACAAGGACACTAGTTTACTCTCTGAGTGGGGTTTGGTAAAGGGTAGTGAGGTCAGGATTACTTTTAGAATGGAATTATGAAGGGGCTGATACAGTAAAACATGGACATTTCAAGTATTCATTGAGAAGTCAGAGTCCATTTACTAAAATTAAAATAATGTATGAGATGGATTAGACTGCTTAGAGAATCTCAAAATACAGTAACAAGGTTTTTTTTATGTCCCATTTGGGGTATACCACTGCCATTGCTATGTTCTATGTGCAACCAAATACCAAAGCTGCAGGCATTAAAAATAGAGTTCTCCAAACTAAATTCTGTTGAGCTGACACATTGCTAACCAATGTTGAGATGTCAGGAAAATTAAATCACTTTTAAAAATGGAGGCTAGGAAATTTGAAGACACATCTGCAAGTTCTCTTTGTAATCCAAATGGAAATTAAGAGATTGTCAAAACATAGGGAGCCTCATTTATTATTTGCAGATGCTGCTCTCCCTCTGCTCCCTTAGCAATAAGCTGGCATTTTGAAGAGTTCCTTCTTCCAGCACGTGAAATCAGCTGTAAGTGGTTAAGAATAGGTGGCTGCATTCACAAAGCTTGCTCAGGCAGAGCAGGGGGTGGGGGGGGTTGCCTAGTATTACCATAGTTTTAATTACTATTTGATGATCTGGATAATCTTTGAGGAAAGCACTGTTCTTGGCCCCTTTATAACTTTACATTGGCTGTAACACTAATAAAATCTGTCCTGGTGGTGCTTATGTTCAGATGGTTTTCGTAGAAGCTGAGACCAAATTAAATATTTTCCTTATAAAAAAACCCAACATACCAAAACCAACAAAAACCCAAACGTTACAGCTCATCAGTTTCCAAGTCCTGTGGTTACTAAAACACTAAGACAACTCTGCTAGTTCCCTGCAACTTAAAATTACCTTTGAGGAGAGAGTCAGTAGGTATTAAGTTGCATTAACAGTAGCTGAGGCAGGACAAAATTTCCTACGAGTAAGTACTTGAAAAATTACATAAGTGCCCACCTCAACATATACCAGAAATGCAGAAGAAACGTAAAACTCTTCGTATTGTTCTTCTTCTGTTACAAGAGAGATTCACCTGTGCGTGATGCAATTTTTGGGTTCTCATCCAGTCTTGGCTAAAAGTCTGAGCTGAAACTGCTGTGAAACCAATAAATTATGTAGTCCTGTTATTTAATACTGTATTGCTATGAAACAAAGTTGAATGCCTTAAAATACATTTTTCTTAACAAAGGGGGAATTTTAGATCCATTTTTGAAGTTTGTGTAATAGCAGAGCTACAAAGCTGAACTCATGTTTTATGAAGGTTGGAATACAAAGTGACAATTAAAAAAAAATACTTCATAATTTTAAAGTCATCTAGATTACTTTGTTAATTATCAGCAGTGAAAAGTGTGTGATTATTCCATCCTACAAAGTATCACTGATTATCTGCTTTCCTTTGAGTAGGTACCTGAGTAGCCAATTGACTCTGGCACTACTTACACTCTCTCTGATGTTAACTGAGGCATAAGTGTTCCTAATGTCTTGCAGAATTCAGCCTGAATTTATTACTTAAGAATGAACTAGCTCTGATATTTTTTTTTCCTAATGTGCACATCACTACTATGGTATGTCATGGTTTTCAACACATCAGCTGCCCTGTCACTTGTCATCCCAGACCTTTACAGCCGTCAGTGATCAAGCAAGTGATTCTGAAAAGCAACAGCTACAGTAAACTATTGGGGTGCTTTTTTCCTTTGTGTTTTTGCCGTGAATTTCAAGAATGAAAGCATCTGTGATTTGCTAGGGGACAGCTGTAAACTTATTTATACATTCTATGTAGCAGAGAGTAAGACATATTTTAAATACTCAGACTGATTTCTTTGAACATACAGAATGCTCCAATGGATTGCTTGTGATTCAAAGAAAATAAATCTCTTGTGAGAAAAAAAAAATTCTCGCATGTATTCAGGAATATGGTTTAGTCGGCATGGTGGTGATGAGTTGGTGGTTGGACTGGATGATCTGAGAGGTCTTTTCCAACCTTAATTGATTCTGTGATTTCTGTATTACAAAGTATTAGTATAACTTTGGAAATAGGATCTGGTAGTAAGAAGATGGAATTTGCTGCCTCTGGGCAGATTATATAGTTCTTTGTGACTACTAAAAATTTGAGTGAAAGGAAAATATCTAGAGTAATAAAAAGTTGGCAATAATAATCACTCACATGGATTGGAGTGGGATTTTTTCTGTTTTCTGACTTTTCCTAATCCCATGATCTTTTCTTATGTTTTGATGTCTGTCAAATGGCCCCTCTTCCACTGTTCTCACATAAATGAGATCAGGACATGTAACTTCACTGCATTCAGAAAGCCAAAAAATAAAATTTGTGAATATGTGGGTGTTATTAGTTGATATTGTGTTAACTAAACAAAGTTATTAAATGTGAAACTGTTTGTGATTCTTTAAAACTTGTTGAATATTGTTGATAAAACAATATCATTTCAAATATTATCATTTTAAAATATTTTATTTTAAAATTTTAATGTTACTCAGAATTTCAGTAAGAAATGTCCTTTTTTTTTTTTTTCTTTTTTTTTTTTTCTTTTTTTTTTTCCCAAGCTAGATGATCCTTTCTCTGATTCCTTTCTGCATTTGTAACATATTGTGCCACAGCTAACCAGTAATCTGGGGTTGCTGGTGCATGAGGTGTCTGTTGCAGAAGTGGTAGCCCTGAATGTGGTGTCGGATCAGCTCTTTCACAGCCATGGGCAGTAAATCTGAGGTGGCTTCATGAAGAAACATGTGAGCACCTGTGAAAAGTGTTCTCCAATTCTAGTTGCAGGCAGTTAATGCTGAGATAATGTAGTTTCCTCTGTGTAGCTTCAACCTGAGTCAGGGAGTGAGGGGAGTTTTTAGCACAGCTTTAAGGGAGCTGGGTGCTGGTAACGGGGTCTGTCAGCAGTCACAGACATGACAAACAATGAGTAAGTCCAGAATTCAAACGGGACCTCCAGTAGTAAAAGCAGATAGGGCCAGGAACAGGTTGGAGACAAGGCTACAGTGTGGGTCGAATGTTCATCCAAGAGACAGGGCTGGAAAAAAGCTTTAAAATACATGTGAGAGGTCCAACTAGGAGATGGCCTAGCTATGGCATAGGGCCAAGACCCATCCAGGGGTCTTGAAAATAGTATTGAAATAATAAAAACATCAATGTATTTACCTTGTACAGATAGGTATTATTGGAATTGTTGAGTTGTTACGTTTCTCTGTTCCAAAGCATATCTAAAAATAGGAAAAGATACAGCATTTTTGTTACCTTTTGAAATTCTGGGTTTGAACTTCTGAAGATCTTGTCTCATATGACTTCTATGTTCATGAAAGTATTCAGTGATGGAACTGAGATTGCCATGTTTATGTTCCATGTTTGGACCCTTAGCCAGGTTACCACTGCTTGAAGAAAAGACTAATTTGTTTCTTAAATTGGGAGACTGACAGTTTGAAAACAAATAAACAGACAAACAAAATAACAAACAAAGAAGCAGAGGAATTCTATTGTAGTTTAGAACAATTAAACTTGATTTATTATTCCTTGTTATTTGGGTAATGTGTGTAAACAGTGCCCAGACCACAGATCCAAAGCACAGATACTTTATTACTCTCAGGAACTTTTTCTGAGTATAATAAAGGATGAGGGCTATTTAAATAAAATTTCAATGTTACAGCAGGCCCCAATGCCTGCCACGATGTAACAAGAGCTATGCAATGAAAGTACATCTTTCATTCTCTCTCAATTTATACAGAAGTGTTTGACTTTACATCATGAGTCTTTTAGAAAGCAAAGAGAATGTCTCTTTGTGAAAGATTTATAAACGTGTCCTTGCAGCCTGAGTGGAGAGGGGCACGTTCTGCTGAGGAGCTGGCAGTTTTTCCTAATCTTTACCACATTCAACTATTGTCCTTCTTGTGTTGTTTCATCCAAATGAGACTCTCTCCATCATATTCTCTCCCCTAAAACCTTGCAGTTCATTATACCAGAATAAATATTCAGCATTTAGAAAGCAATTTTAGTACATTCTTGCCTGAATAAAGAAGCACATGGCTATTGAGTTCAGAGAAAAATTAAAGTATTTTTTGTGCTGTGACCTTACAGATTTTACTGTAATGCAATGAGGTCATGCAATGAGGCTTTATTCTGTGAGAAGTGGTAGGGTTTTACTGATAATTTAGAGAGCTTTTAGCAAAACATTAGTGATTAAAGTACTAAAAATGATTTTAGACGTAAAAGCCAACAGAAACTTGTGTTCACTCGGTCAAAGCAATTTAATAAAATGTATTCAAATTAGCTCTACTTAACAAGCCATGGAGCCTGCCAAATTGCATTTTGAAAGACGAATGAGCACACCTTTGCCGATAAGACCCTTTATGGCTACTTGAGATGAGCTTTTGCTAATTGTGTTTGACTGCTAGGTGGGAGGCTTGGAGAAGGAAAATTTTGTCACAGAGTGCCAAATCTTGAAATGTGTATCATTTCCCCGTGTGGTGTTGGGCTGAACTGCTGCAGTGCTATAGCTGAATTAAAGAAAAGGGGAGCAGGCAACAAATAAATTATGTATGCACCTCTTAAATAATTAGGAAATATTTCTTACGCTGTTCCTTGGTAGTTGAGACAGGTCTCATGCTTCAGGAAAATAAAGTGTGTGAAGTTCCGAGTTATTTCTGATGCCTTTTGTTTAGGAGCTTGTGGAATAAATCTTCCACCAGAAGTAGAAGCAGAGGAGATATGTACTCCAAGCCCTGACATGGGGTAAAATGAAGAGGAGGAGAAAGAGTCACTGAGTCAACTCTATGTGGGATCTTGTCCTAAACTCAAAGGGTTTTTTTTTTTTTTTTCTTTGGCGGGGGGGGGGTTGGTTTGATTTTTTTTCTTTTTTTAATATTGTTTTTAATCACTGACAGATAGCTTATGAAGGCAGCCTCGGAGTCAGACTTTCTCAGTGATAAGATCCATGATGACTGTTATAAAGGTTTTAAGTTGAAGTGTGACTAGGACTCCTGTATCTTGTGCTGGTGATCTCCTTGTTAAACGATGCAGGCTTTTGAATTATTCTGATAGCTGGTGCTAGAGAAGAAAAATGAAAATATTTCTTCTTTTTCTAAAAATCCACTAGACCATGCTTTGATAGCCTGTGGCTTTCAAACCATTCAAGCTGGAAGGTATAGGATGTGTGAAAAATTTGAGTGCTTTCAAATTGGGGTTTATAGGATCATATGATTGCTAGAAGAACAGATTAGATGCAGGAATGAAAGTGCAAATATTCCATCCAGATTTTTGAACTCATACCAGTATGACTTACTGTAACTGTGTTCTGTATTGAAAAACTAATTCCAAAACTAATTGGTGTTTTGTTTCTGGTCAGTGAGATGCAAAATCATGGTTGTGTGGATGCAGTGTGCCATCGCTTTAACTTCCACTGAGGCTGATTGATAGATCACAGCTTGTTAGGAACCATATTTCACTGAGGGCTTAAATATGTCAAAGAATCAACACTTCAGCACTCGCCCTTAAATAGCTGGTCAGTGTGGTCTCCAAGTCATCCCTGTCATCCCTCTGCCCTAAACCTGAATCACCCGAACACATACTTTTCTATGCCCCTACCAGGTATTTTTTTCACTTGTGACCTTCTTAATTGCTGTTTAGAATACTGAGTTAAAAATTAATTACAATGAAATGGCATTTCTGCAATGAACTACTGTTGTCTTCAAATTTTAAGATTTTTTTGCCTAATGGAAACTCCCAAATGGAAAGGGATTATATTTAAATTTTCTTATTCCTTTCACTATTGAGGAGAAAATGAAAAGCAATTGCATGAATGAATCGGGAAAAAAGAAAAAGCAGGAAAAATCTGGATAAAGCAAAACACACATTTTAATAAGTAAAATTAATTAATGCTTTACATTTATTTATTTATTGATATTTTAAAATTTCAGTGAAAGTTATTTTATAGTTTTCTAGCCTATTTGCAAAATCTTGTGACCATTCTTCTATAAGTTCAGTGTCCTTTTATGCAAGTGTACTACACATAGTCATGACTGACATTTAAAGAATTTGTCACTGCTTTTCTCTTCAAAGAATAAGACATGGATGCCTGGCAACACCCATATTCTACTGCCTATTCCTTATCTGATCAGGATAAATATTTGCTGATGATGGGAAATCTGATAGTTTTGCCAGATTTGATGGTCACTCCAATTTAGATGCTTCTCTGAAATTTCCATTCCTGATTCAAACTATCTGTATCTATAAAACTAATTTCAACTCTTAGCTTGTTTGTAGGACTGTAGGGCTCTTCTGGTCACTACAGTCAGTTTAACTCCAAATCTCACTTCTGACTGCAGATTTTATGTGTTTCAGAGAAAAATGTAAGAAATTCAGTTGTAGGATAATTTATTTAATTAATAATTGACCTATATTTCATTTCTAATATTAAAATCTGTCAGCCAAAAAAAAAAAAAAAAAAAAAAAAAGAGAAAAAGAAAAAAAAGAGACAGTGATAAACTTTCTGTTTTAGAAAGTCAAGCACCTCATGATGCACTGGATTTTTTAAAGAATTGCTCTCTATGAATCACAGAATCACAGAATGGTAGGGGTTGGAAAGGACCTCAGGAGACATCTAGTCCAACCCCGCTGCCAAAGCAGGTTCTCTACAGCAGGTTAAAGCATATTCCAACTACTTAATTACTGGTGGAGGGGAAAGACTGTACTTCTGAAGGAAAAAATCAAAACCCAACATAAGTGTTGTGAAATTCAAAAGCGATGAAAATCTATGACAGTTTATGAGACATGCTCAATAAAAATTTATAGCTATAACTGTAGTTGTCAGAAATTTATTTGTGATAAGTATCCATCAGCCACAACCATTAGAGACATATTCTGGTGATTTTCTTTAAGGTCTCCATAGCTTTAACCTGAGAAACCTGGCGGGACTGGTAGACTCAGTCTGGTCTGCAGTTTCTTGGTTCTTGTGCTGGATGGCAGCCAGTGCATCAGCGCTGGACCCGTTCCTGCCTGTGCCTGGAATTACTCCCTGGGAGACAGCACAGCCCCCAACCAGGCAGTGTTGCGGAGAGACAGAGTACTTGAGTAAACTCAGGCCATCTGTTGGTTGCATAAATTAGTTTTCCCCATTTGCCCATCTAGCCATAAGATGTCCACTTTTTTCTTTTTTTTTTTTTTTTTTTCCCTTTCCCTTCCCCCCCCACCCCCAGCCAATAATGTATTTTTTCTTTATCCAGTTCTAGTAGGGCAGAGATAGGCAAATGGATTTCTTACTACTTTTTTCTTCTTTACTTCTTGTGGTTGTGCGCATTTCATTGTAGTGGCATTGTTTAACAAATCAAATTATCTCCTTTATATACATGTTCTGCTTCGGGAACAGTTAATGACTCCTTGCCAGCAATAGCCATTATTCATAATAGAGTTCAAACTCAGTTATAGTTCCTTTCCCTTTTTCCCCCCTCATCTTTTTCCCCATTACATTTTCTTCCCCATTTTATCTCTTTTTTCTTTCCCCTTTTTTTCTCTTTTCTTATTTGTTTTCTTCCTCTTCCTCTTCTTTCCTCATGAATGGTAACACTATAATATGAATAAATGGTTAAGGGACTAAACTGATTACATCAGCATAACTTAAATATTTTACTTCAAACAGTATGTTTGTTGCTCAGCGTTCAAGGAAGAATTAAATTCAGCAATAACTATTTGATTTCAACCTCAGTCATTTTAAAGGATCTCCATTTTACTTTTCCCTCAGCATTCTATGAGAATCACATTCCTTGAGCATTCATCAGTTGAATAGTCCGCCACTAGAAACAGAGAGTTCTGAAGATTTATTAAATGATTTTTAGTGGTACTTTCTACCTCTCAGACAAAAAGGTGAAGTATTTCTTTCACAAGGCATGTCTGGATGTTCCTAGTGATGGTCTTTCTGAAACTCTCCAGTAAGAACAGAGGACATGTTGATGCCTGTCCTGTCAAGGCACATTGCTTATTTTGAATGTCTGTTGTCATTTTGATTTATTTCCATTTTTTCCTCTTGCAGATTTATTTGAAAAACAGAAATTTGTATACTGTAGAAGCCAACAACCCTCGTCAGCTAGTGGAGATTGCAGCCAGAGACATTGAAAAACTTCTGAGTAACAGGTCTAAAGCCTTGGTGGTGAGTACTGATGGGCTAGATTTTCTATTCAGCATTTAAAAAAATTTCCTTATTTATTACTGAAACATGCTTTTATTGTTATTTTTGCTGCCTATATATACTTACGGGCATTGTCAGCCTGATGTGTACAGGACATGACATGTAGATAGATCGCTCGTGACTTCATGGTAGAAAATGAACTCATTAGTTCATTGGCGTAGGGCAGATGCTTATAACATTGATGGACAGATTAGGAACCATGGCCAAGTAACGCATGAGGTTATAAATAGATTGGAAAATATTCCTCTAACTGATACACATGAATGTTTATGACTTGAAGATCACTGTACTCTATAGTCAGTAGGCATCTTGGGGAAACAAGAAGTAGAGCTTTTATTAAATGTGATTTAAAAATAATGATATTTTTGAAGTCATGATGTTCATTTTGCTATTATTGCTAACTACATCTGTTGATATTTGGTCTCTTCGTCTTTTTGGTTATTCAGTCTTTCTTGATGGTAGCAATTAATTCTTCTCTTTCAGCAAATGTAGCCATGTGTGATTCAGATTCATTTCCATACCTATTCTATTTCTGACTTGCTAATTTAATCTGTATTTCAATCGTGTTTCGTATCAGCAAAGTTTATCCTGAACTATCAGTGTGAAGACCATGCTGCATCGTAAACTCGCGATTCTTCATGTTTTAAACAAGAAGTAGCTATTTCTTTCAAATGCTTTTGCCAGCAGACCCTTTCTCTACTATCACGTAAGGTGTCAAACCTGGGTAATTGCTTTTTATGATTCCTACTCACATCACTCTGACTCATATGAAAATTTAGAGTGCTTTCCAGAAGATACTGACCAAACATGCACAGGGGGATCTGAATGAATTCATAAACGTGCTTGTTACAGAGTAGAGCTATTAGAAATAGGCTTAAAGGATGGAACAGGAGACTGGGATTCCCTGAGCATTTATGTATCCACATAGACTTGCAGATGAGTTTGGATGTGTCATTTAAAGTGAAAGACAGAAGAAAGAGGGATTAATTCACCTAAATGCAGACATCTACTCAGCTGGTCGTCCTAAGCTCCTTTTTTGTTCAGTGGAACAAAATAGAAATTTCTCAGTAAGGATTGATCTGACGTGTTCTGAATAAGACTTTAAAATGGGATGAACTATAGCCCAGAAGTACTGACTTTTTCTCTATCAGAGGAACCTCAGTGTAAATGTCTGTACTGTAGATGTGTAAAGCTGGGGGAGATGAGTCCCACCCAAGCAGTTCTTTTATCAGTGCAGTTTCATGCAGCTGAAGAATCAGTTGAAGAGCAAAGCTTCTGCTGTACACTATCCTGGAGACTCATCTTCTTGCAGGTGAAGAGAAATTGCTTAGTCAGTTGTCCATGCATAAGTATCACAGGAGGTACCTATTTTCCTGCCTTTTGTTCCTAGCATGAGTTCACTCTTCCAGTTCCCATAGCTTCCCTAACATGCAATGTATATCAGTGTTACCAGGGCCAAAGCTTCTCTGCTTCAGTCAAATGACTGTAAAATAGATATGAGATTTTGGTTTGTTTTTGTTTTAACTCTGTGAGCATGTGTTTATGCAACACTCTGTGGACTTTGTATTATTATTGCGAAATATTATAAGTCATTGGCAGACCTTTGTGAACACACCAGTTTTTCCATAATTTTCCCATCAACCCATATAAGTCTGATGTTTAACAGACAAATCTTACATTTCCTTGAGACTCCAGGTTAATGTTGGGGTTTGTGTGTGTCTGTAGTGGTTCAGTCTTTAAACATTAAGAAAATAAAATAAGTATCGCATACTTACCTTAGAAAAGATTCCAGAACCATTTTTCTCTGGGTGGGGAAGAAGGGTGCCTACCTCATTTTAGGCAAGCCCATGGGTGCTTTTTGAAAAGGGTAATACAGTCCAGTTCCTTGTATAAAGGAAGGTTAAATTATTAAAAGAATGTTCCTTCAGTCCAGTTTGTCTTTTTTCTTTTTTTTTTTAAGAAATTTTATATTCTTCAGAACTTCTCAGATAATTAGATAATTTTAAATTATCAAGTCAATGCATCTTGAAGGCACATACGAAGTCCTCCAGATGTATTAGTGGCTAAAGACTTATGACTTTAAAACCACGTTTATTATTTTGGTGGACATGGCTCATGATGTCTCTAATGCTTGTGACCTCCATTACCGCCTGTGCTGCAGTGAATTTGTAATACTTCTTGGTTTTAGCTCCATGCCATCATTTCAGGATGCATATCAACAAGACTTCTCCATGACATCTTTATCAATCTTTCCACTTTATGCAGAGTGAAATTCATCCCCAAAGAGGTTGAAATAACATAGCTCCCCTCACAATCTTCATGCAACTGAATTTGATAAATACTGATCGATTATGCTTCTCTTTAGTGTTGGAATGTCTCTGTTTTTTTTTTTTTTAATTACTTAGGAATCACCAGAATTTACTATCATTAATTACATGATTAAAACACACATGTAAGATCCTTTTTGCAGCAAAGTGATTGAAATGACCTATTGAAACACTCCTCTACTCCAGTTCAAGAAGGATGGAGCTGACTTGCTGAGGCTGTCAAGTTTCAGATGTTTGCCTTGCTGAAACCTTCTGTGAACTTTGTGTACTTCTAATGTCCTAATTAAACATGTATGTAAAATTCTAATTTTATATATATGTATATATAAAAATGTATATATATTTGGTAACTTGCTGTGCATTTTTTAAGCAAATGATATTTAATTTATTTATAGATATCCTACTATCCTAGTTTGGGGTTTTTGCCTTTTTTTTTTTTTTACTTTTTTCTTAAAAATATCTACATACAATTTAAAAACAAAAATTTATCAAAACCACTTTCTTCAGAACAGCTTTCAAGGCGTGGTTTGTCATAGATGGTTGCTGAGAAAACTTACTTTTACTTTTTTATCAAATGCCAGACAGAGCCAAAGCTAATACATTAAAAAAAGAGTACAACCTCTCAAATTAGTAAAAATGACTCAATGTTGATTAAGCTTTTTAATATTATTTTCATTGTTTGATTTAGCTTCTGATTTCTGATTCAGACATTTTTCTCAACCATTATCAAGGTTAGCTGTTCTGTGGAGTTCTATTATTGTTTCTGCAAAAAAAAGGGATTTCAGATATATATTCATGTACCCAGAGGCTTAGTCTGACATGAAAAAAAAAAGAAAAGAAAAGAGGAAAAGGCCTAAAAAGCATTACTTACGGGAAAAAAATACCTTTATTAATCTGAGTCCTAGTCAGATCTCTTTGCTGACTCATATTCTACACGTTTATTAATTTTGAATCACTTCATGTTGCTTTCTCTTGTGCTATCACCTGACCTTAAGAACTCCTAACGGTTCAGATATTTATACTGGTTTTTCTATTTGTAGTTAGCTCATATTTACATCAGGTTTTGATGACTTCTGATTTTAAACCTTCGTCTAGGTTATACATAGGAGACACTTACTATTTCCCGCATCTGAACTATTACTTTCTACTAAGAGAATTTTTTCACCTTCCATACGTATTTCTCTTTCTTCATTTTTCAAGGACTATCTTTATGCTGCCATTTTGTAAACTTTATGTAGTGAAGCTGAATTATTTATCTGAAATTTAAGTCTTCTTAAATCTGCTGGGTCACATTTGCTCTGGAATCAGGAGTGGAGTTCAATGGAACTGTTACTAATGACTGCACAGAGGGTTTTGCTGTTGGGGCTAATATGACTCACAGTGTTAATTAAGACCTGAATCCTGAAAAGAGTATGATGCAAGAGGATCATATATCCTCCAGTGATGCCACAAGGAAGGTGCCAGTGGATGACATCAACAGTGTCATTGTTTGGAGACTAGCATACCCCAGGGATGCCATGATTTTCTCTAGGCACGCTACGCAAACGATCTTTGAGCAAGGTTATAATACACAAATACTAGTGATGACCTTTTAAATAATAAGTTGACTTCCCTTGAGGTTCAAGAGCACCTCTAAATGAGAAATAAATCTTGTATTCCTTTTTTTTTTTTTTTTTTTTCCCATGCAAGTTTGTGCTAGAAAACTCTCGAACTATGACTTAAAGGTAAAATTACTTAGTGGTTCTGTGCATTGCAAACAAAAGGCTTGAGTAACATGGAAAAGCTTTGTGGTTTCATTTTTCATTTGTATGAGAAAAGTTTAAAATGAAAATCTGGACAAAGATGACTTGTCCCACCATAAGGAAATTTTTTATTTTTCCACATGTATGGATTTATGCTTGGGCAAAGCTTAAAAATGGTGGTTGAAATACTTACCTAGCTGGGGAAGGAAAAAGGGGAAAGTCCTGAGCTCTGTGGAAAAGGATCTGGGTGTCCTGGTGGACAGCAGGCTGGCCATGAGCCAGCAGTGTGCCCTTGAGGCCAGGAAGGCCAACAGTATCCTGGGGTGCATTAAAAAGAGTGTGGCCAGCAGGTCAAGGGAGGTTCTCCTCCCCCTCTACTCTGCCCTGGTGAGGCCACATCTGGAATACTGGGTCCAGTTCTGGGCTCCCCAGTTCAAGAAAAACAGGGAACTTCTGGAGACAGTCCAGCGGAGGCCACAAAGATGATGAGGGGCTGGAGCATCTTTCTTATGAAAAGAGGCTGAGAGAGCTGGGTCTGTTCAGCCTGGAGAAGAGCAGACTGAGAGGGGATCTTATCAATGGTTATAAATATCTAAAGGACTGGAGTAGTACCCAGTGACAGGACAAAGGGCAATGGGCAAAAACTGGAACACCAGAAGTTCCACACAAACCTAAGGAAAAACTTCTTTACTGTGAGGGTGTCAGAGCACTGGAATAGGCTACCCAGAGAAGTTGTGGAGTCTCCATCTCTGGAGATGTTCAAAACCCACCTGGACGCTTTCTTGTGAAACCTGCTGTAGGAAACCTGCTTTGGCAGGGAGGTTGGACTAGATGATCTCCTGAGGTCCCTTCCAACACCTATGATTCTGTGATTCTGTGATCTAAACTCAGAGGGCTTTCCTAGGCAGCTATTATTTGAAAATATTTGCCATAGAAGAAGACTATATAAAAATAAGCCCTTTTGAACTCATTAATATATGAGATGGATTCGTTATATATGTTTTATTATTCATGCAAAATACTGTAGTAAACTTAAGATTTGCAAAGATCCTAATCTTTGTTGTCACAGTTTAAAATTTAAAATTGTAAATTGTGGTTTTTAGAAATGTATTTAAAAAAAAATGCTTTGCTGTTCTGGGGTTTTATTTTCTGTTTATGCATTGTGTCATGAAGGAAATGAAGTATGACTTATCTTAAAGTAATATTTAATCCAGTGCTGCACAGTAAATCTAAGGAGCAACTTCACTTTTGTGCAGTGTGAAGTCAGTTGTGCAGCCCTTGGCCTTCCTCTGCCCATCTGAACAGCCCATTGCTCATTAGATATCACAAAGCATCCTTAATATTCTCCAGCAGGAAAATCTGCAGTTTTACCCTCATGCTCATTTGCTATTATATTTGAACTGAAGAGAGTAAGCAAATTTGGATCTCTTAGGTAACAGAAAATTAAAATTAAGTGAGAAAATGATGAATAAAGAACACCTACTAACAGTCTTTACAAGCACAGCCTGCAGAAAATTTTGGAAACAGGATCAAAATTTCATTTTTCTTGCTTAGATAAGATCCCTTTCTGCATTCCCAAATTATTTAACTGTTGGCTACTTGTTTGTGTAATACTTTTAGATGAATCCTACTTGTCCTATCCAAAATTAAGATATAGGCATATTCACGTGCAAATCTTCATTTTCACAGTGAAATATCTCTTTCTGGAAAGCCTCAGTGTATGTATCTTTTTGTCAACACTATGATGTACACTCAGAGTGCATTTATTAATTAACTTTTCTATCATTACTGCATATATTCTAAGGCAACAGCATAACCATTTGTGTAAAGCAAACACTCAAGCAAGTTCCACTAAAATACATTTCATTGGAGAATGAGAGACATTCATATTTTCATTGCCAAATTCCTGCTTAATAGTTCTTTGCTTTGCTGCAGGGTTATTTTTTTTTTTTTTTTTTTTTACTTTTAACTGTTAAAGTCTTATATTAAGGCCATTCAAATTAAGGTCTTCTTGAGCTGCGTGTAGACAAAGAAGAGTCAGGCGCAGATTTGCACCTATTGTCTAGATTTCTTCAGAAATCTCAACAAAAGACATCATCATATCTTCATTCTAGCTTTTGCGCCTTGGTTTCTTCTGAAAACTGAGGAAACTGAGTTTCCATGGAAACTGAGGCACAGATTGTGTGCTAGGGGACAGGTTCCCTCTACGTGCTGTTGGGAAATGTCCAAGGTGCACAACTGTGTCTGTGAATGAGGAGCTCAGAATGTTTATCTGCTAGTTTAGATGCAATTTCAACACAGCTGCGCAAGTATGTCCAGATCCCTTAGTATTTCCCTGCCTGTCTGAAATATGGCTTCACTGTCTCACAATACAACTGGGAAGCTTAAATAAATGTGTGTTATAACATGTTTTGAGATTCTTGGGCAGAGATGCTGTGCACTTTAAAAAAGGTGGGAGTTTTTCTGTGGCCTGAAAGACCTATCAAACTAAAATAAATTTTGTAGGTGTGCTTGATACTACTGGTTTTTGGAAGGGATCCAAAACTCTAGCCTGAGTTTTGATTAGATGCCTAAAACCCACCTAACATCCTTGAAAACGCTCTGGAACTCATACTTTCTGGTCTGTTAATCTTTAATTGCCTATACTAACAAGGTATCTTTCCACTCTTCATAATATTCTATAGATAAATTGAAGTTGACTACTCATTTAGCAGAACCTGCACAGGTCAGAATCTCTTGCTTTGGGCTCTGTTGCAACTCAACCACCAATCTCCTAAGCTCCACCAGAAATTCATAGAATCATAGAATGGTTGGGGTTGGAAGGGACCTTCTTCATCTAGTCCCAACCCCCCTGCCATGAGCAGGGACACCTTCTACTAGATCAGGTTGCTCAAAACCTCATCCAACCTGGCCTTGAACACTTCCAGGGAAGGGGCATCCACAGCTTCCTTGGGCAACCTGTTCCAGTGTCTGACCAATCTCACAGTGAAGAATTTCTTCCTAATGTCTAATCTAAA
>NW_010302047.1:28720-28951 GCF_000700745.2 Antrostomus carolinensis
AGCCCCCCCCCAAAGGGAAGTTAGCACAGGCCCCCCTCTCAAGCCTGTCAAGGTCCCTCTGGATGGCATCCTCTACCTCCACCATGTCAACCGCACCACACAGCTTGGTGTCATCAGCAAACTTGCTGAGGGTGCACTCAATCCCACTGTCCATGTCAACGACGAAGATGTTGGACAGCACTGGCCCCAGTACCAATCCATGAGGGACACCACTCATCACCGGTCTCCACT
>NW_010302048.1:0-540 GCF_000700745.2 Antrostomus carolinensis
CCAATTATCCCACATTTAATTACCCCACCAGGAATATTTTAATCAACGGATTCAGCGACCAATTAATTTTACCGGCCAGCGACCAGCACGACAGCGTCCTCTGCGCTTTGGTCACCGACATCGACTTCGACGGCGCCCCCGAAATCCTCCTGGGCACCTACGGGCAGGTCGGTGACGCCGCGCGGTGCCGGCGATTCCCACCAACATTTTCCTCCTGGAAAATTCCCTAAATCCCTATTTTTTCCCCCATTTTCTAGGAATTACTTTGTTACAAACACGTCCCCGGTGAATTCCGGCTCCTGTGGACGCGGCGTTTCCCCAGCCCGTTGCTCTCCATGCTTTACGCCGATCTCACCGCCGACGGCCTCCGCGAACTCGCCGTCGTCTGTCTCAAAGGGCTTCACGTTCTCCAGGTCGGTGTCACCGGATCTGGGGGGATGTTCCATATCCGAATCCTCGTGGAATTCTCATCATCCCTCTTGTTTTCTCTCCAGCACAGGCTGGAGGCGACGGCTCGGCCGCCGCTGGGGGGGGTTCGGG
>NW_010302048.1:935-1166 GCF_000700745.2 Antrostomus carolinensis
AAGCGGAACGCAGAGCGCGGCGCGGGGCCTCGGCGTGATCCAGCCAACGAAGACGTTGACGTTGGCCAACGTTGGCCAATGTTGGTTGAGTCCCAACATCTCCCACTCAATAAATCCATGTCCAACATTCCCACCGTGGTTTATCTGGGAAAACCATGACTGTGGAGATGGGGGGGGCTTGGGAAGACCCCCAGACATTGAGACATTGACCCCCCCGATGACGTTGGCCAA
>NW_010302049.1:0-244 GCF_000700745.2 Antrostomus carolinensis
CCCCCCCCCCTGCCCCCCCCATGTCCCTGTCTCCACTGTCCCCATGGTGTCCCCATTGTGTCCCTGTCCCCACACTGGTGTCCCCAAGGTGTCCTCATCCCCACACCACCCCGTCCCCATGAGGTCCCCACGGTGTCCCCATAGTGTCCCTGTCCCCTCAGTGTCCCCAAGGTGTCGCCATGCCCACACCATCCTTGTCCCCACTGTCCCCATGGTGTCCCCATGAGGTCCCCATGGTGTCCCT
>NW_010302050.1:0-8538 GCF_000700745.2 Antrostomus carolinensis
CATCATTGTGTGGGGCTATACAGAAGAAGAAGTTTTTAAGAAGGGACAGAAAATAATGCAAATCCTTCTGAGAGCCTCCCATAAAACGAAGCAAGGTCAAGGCACCTGCACAGGAGATCCAGTTTTTAGGAATAAAATGGCAAGATGGATGTCATCAGATCCCCATGGATGTGATTAATAAAATAACAGCTACGTCTCCACCAACTAACAAAAAGGAAGCACAAGCCCTCTGAGGCGTTGGGGGTTACTGGAGAATGCACATTCTAAATTACAGTGAGATCGTGAGGCCTCTCTGCCAAGAGACCTGAAAGAAAAATGATTTCACGTGGGGCCCTGAGCAACAAGAAGCCTTTGAACTAATCAAACAGGAGACAGTCCATGCAGTAGCTCTTGGGCCAGTCCGGACAGGACAAGACATTAAAAATGTGCTCTACAGCACAGGCGGAGACAATGGACTAACCTGGAGCCTCTGGCAGAAAGCACCAGGGGAGACTCGAGGTCAAACCTTGGGGTTTTGGAGTCAGGGATACAGAGGATCAGAGACCCGATACACTCCAACTGGAAAGGAGTTATTGGCAGCGTGTGAGGGAGTTTGAGCTGCTTCAGAAGTGACCGGTACTGAAGCACAGCTCCTCCTGCTGCCCCGACTGCCCGTGCTGGGCTGGATGTTCAAAGGGAACGTCCCCTCTACACACCACGCAACTGATGCCACATAGAGTAAGTGGGTCATACTGATCACACAGCAGGCTTGAATTGGAAGCCCCAGTTGCTCAGGAAATTTGGAATTTATTACAAACTGGCCAGAAGGCAAAAATTTTGGAATGTCACCTGAGGAGGAGGTGACATGAGCTGATGAGGCTCCACCATAAAATGAACTGCCAGATAATGAGAAGCAATATGCCTTGTTCACTGATGGGTCCTGTCCTGTTGTAGGAAGACATCAAAAGTGGAAAGCTGCTGTGTGGAGTCCCACCAGATGAGTCGCTGAGGCTGCTGAAGGAGAAGGCGAATCGAGCCAGTTTGCAGAAGTAAAAGCCACAGTACTCCATGATCTACTTGCCAATCCATGCACTTCATAATTTTACAGAAACAAAACTAGTTATGAGCACCTCTGCAGCACTGAGTTTGATTGACTCAAATTAAAAAAAGAGATCAATTGCAGAAAAAGAATTTTAAAAAGCATCTTGCAAGTTTTCTCAGCTAGTGAAGAAAAATCTTATTGATACTTGGTACTTTGAGCTTTTTATTTAAAACTCAGCTATCATATTAAATACTGTGAGATTGCTTTCTCGTTATTAGCTCTCTTTCTGAAATAATAAAAAACCCCTCTTTACTGAAATAAGGAGAGAAATTTTATCATCATTAAATTCTAGCAAACATCATGTTTCCTTTTGCCAAATACACTGCACTAACATAACCAAGACTAAATTTTGACCTACAATGAAAAAGACACTGAGCTATTTGTTTCTGCTTCCTGGTTATGCATCCACAAGGTCTGAAAGCTTCTCTCCATCATGAAAACCCAGCATTTTGTTAACAGCAATTACTTCACAATTATCAAGAATGGCAGAACTCATCCTTTGTTTTGGGCTGACTGACTCTCATATAACCCATGTTTGCAAAGAAGCTTCTCTCAAGTTACAGGTATAGGATTTCCAGCATCAGAGGAGCTTAACACAGCCTTTATGACTGTGTAGTCCCTTCTTGCAGGTTCAAATTACAACAGTAACACAAGTATTTAAGACAAAGCAAACCCCCCCAAAACATTAGTATTTTTGTCAAAGCTAAATTTCAATCACTTTTCATATTTATACAATGTATTCTTTTACAAATCATTGTCATTAAGATTCTTCTTTCCCCAAATCTTCCTCCAAACAATTCTGATTGCCATGCTGGTTTTTTGTTTTGTTTTGGGTTTTTTTTAAAGAACCTTCATTTTCTCTTGTATCGTGTCAACAGGGACCTACAGGAAGGCTGGGGAGGGACTTTTTACAAGGGTAGGTAGTGACAAAACAAGGGCCAATGGTTATAAACTGGAAGAGGGCAGGTTTAGATTAGATATTAGGAAGAAATTGTTTCCTGTGAGGGTGGTGAGACACTGGGACAGGCTGCCGAAGGAAGTTGTGACTGCCCCCTCCCTGGAAGTGTTCAAGGTCAGGTTGGATGAGGCTTTGAGCAACCTGATTTAGTGGAAGGTGTCCCTGCTGATAGCAGGGGGGTTGGAACTGGTTGATCTTTAAGGTCCCTTCCAACCCAAACCATTCTATGATTACAGATCAGAAATCAGGCTACATTTAATGTTTGGATCCTAAAAAACAACTCAAGTTGAAAGAAACAAAATTTCATCATAACTGATACCTGAAAACACCACAGGTTTAGAAGACTGTTTTGACTTCTCTGTTTGCTGCTTCTGCTCCAAGACTGCCAGCATGCCACCCAAATCCAATTGCACGGGAATTTGACTCTTCTTCCCACTGCTCCTGGACGTTTCCTGAACAAGTTCAGTACCAATCAGTAATGCTCTCTATTTCAGAATGTAAAGACTGTATTTTGTATAGTGTGTAATACATTCAACATCTTAATCCACGATATTTTTGATTTTCAACTTCATTTAATGAAAGTATTTTGATCTTTAAATACACATCAACTTTAATGTGAAAAATATAGTCAGAAATTATTTGAATAACTTTTGAATAGTTTTTAGAATAAAGCATAAAAAGTATAAAGTCCTTAATAAAGGAGGTGCTTCATGTCAGGCTCCCACTTTGGTGACACCGCCATGTATCTCTAAAAAAGAAAAAAGGCTTACCAGAATTGGAAGTTTTTGTTAAAAGTACAGGTAAACCACCCTGTGAATCTTCCAGGGTATTTGATTACAGTACACATATATCATTATCTTAAATGCCTTATTAAAAAGAGAGGTCATCATCTTTAAGCACCATCTCCTTAAAAGCAATAATCTTTCTGTCTGCTTTGAAGAGAAGGCGAAAGCAGTGTCCCACACTTGGCACCACATTTAATGATTCAGAATATAAAATACTACAAATGAATAGTCTAGCAAAGACTACAAAAGGGCAAACTAAGACAGCATGCTCAGGAAGTGACTCCCAGATTTGTATTTTTAGAGTTTTTATCCTGAAGGATCAATTCATTACTGCTTCTGTTACAACAGGGTTAAGGAATGTGACCTGCTCCTTCTGAGCCTAGGATCTCATCTTGCATTAGAGCTATGCCAGAACCTACTCATCAACATGGAATTACTTAGTCACCTCACTGTTGCTCCATATTTCTTCTCCTTGCCCCAAGACAAGTGGATCTCCTTGCCTCCTTGTCTTAATCTAACAGAACCACTTTTAAGAGGTTCCCAATGTCTTAAGACAATCAGTTTGGATCAGATTTATGCCATGATAAATAAGGCAGATGAAAAAAATTCCTGGTATTTGAAATTCACAGACATTAATGAAGAGGGCTAGCAATTACCACCACTGAGTGCTTCTAATCAAGAGGATCCTGTCACTTATCTCAAAGTATGAATAACAAAATACGAACACAATCACAGATGAGCTTGGACTTAGTCTTATATTTAAATATGCTAATTTCCTTTGTCATTTTGAGTTGCAACGTATTTTCAAACAGGAATTAATTTACCTGCATTTTCTTTCTTTCAGATACAGAAGACGAAGCAGGCTTCCCTGACAGCACATCCACCCTGGGAGTTCCATCCAGTGTGAGAGATCGACTATCCCAAGGCTCTCCAGGGAGATGGATCTTTGAAATTTAGAGACAAAAGGTGACAAGAAGGAAGAGTAAATATTTAAAGACACATGGAACAGGGTAAAGTGAAGATGGTATTAAATTCAAATGGAATATAGACAGTGTGACTGTGTGCACCCTCAGCAAGTTTGTGAGTGACACCAAGCTGAGTAGTACAGTTGATATGCTTCAGTGAAGGGGATGCCATACAGAGTGACCTTGACAGGCTTAAGGAGAGGGCCTGTGTGAACCTCATAAAGTTCAACAAGGCTAACTGC
Source organism: Antrostomus carolinensis (assembly GCF_000700745.2). Lineage (NCBI taxonomy): Eukaryota > Metazoa > Chordata > Aves > Caprimulgiformes > Caprimulgidae > Antrostomus > Antrostomus carolinensis. Next base: position 4,032 of record NW_010302050.1, read on the forward strand.
AAGGCTATGGACCTGGGCTGGGGCAATCCTCAGTCAGTACAGGCTGGGGGATGAAGGCATTGAGAGCAGCCCTGCAGAGAGGGACATGGGGTTACTGGTGGATGAAAAGCTGGACGTGAGTCGGCAACGCGTGCTTGCAGCCCAGAAAACAAGTTCTATCCTAGGCTGTGCAAAAAGAATTGCAGCCAGCAGACGGAGGGAAGTGATTCTGCCCCTCTACTATGCTCTAGTGAGACCCCATCTCGAGTTCTGTGTGCAGTTCTGGGGTCCTCAGCACAAAAAAGGTATGGACCTGTCAGAGTGGGTCCAGAGGAGGGCCAACAAAACAATCAGAGGGCTGGAACACCTCTTCTCTGAGGAAAGGCAGAGAGAGTTGGTGTTGTTCAGACTGAAGAAGGGAAGGCTCTGGGAAGACCTTATTGTGGCCTTCTGAAAGTGCGATCAATCATTGGCTGCCATACTACTTAATCAAACTCATAATATCCTTTTTTTCCATCTTTGGAAGAAAAAAACAGAAAGGCAGCTTCATCTTCAAATATCTGTTACTGTGAAGTACAAGTAGCTTAATGATCACATGCCTCTATAACTTATATAACTTTGAGTGGTTATACCCTACTTATGTCTAGAAAGCTAAGAAGTTTCTCTCATTTGAGGTCCAAATCTGCACAGCACTTTATAACAAATCTGGTTTGAGCAATTACTGTACCTTTTGCTGCTCATTCCTCTCTGTCAATCCAATTTACTCTATCAACGTAAAGAGGGATTTGGGGTTGTTTTGGGGGCCTTTTTAGTTCTTGTTGTTTGGTTTTATTTTTTTATTTTAAGATCACTAATATTCACAGTGAAACAAACTGAAGGACAAAAATTCATAGCAGCAAAACTATTTTCAAAGAAATAGAAACCTGGAATTTCACCTTTATTATTTATGTTGTTTGCTTTGCAAGAACAATATATTTCAAATCCTTGTGATTCATGTTTGGTATTCATTCTCATATTGAATTAATTTCCAAATTAATCCTTGGGATTTATTCCACTCATGTTAAAAAAAATTAGTCAACATAATTTCATCTTTAGCCTCATTTAAAACTTGCAGTGTTTTCCTGCTTATTTTCTTAATAGTCACAATATGTTGTAAGATTACTTACTTCAGGCTGCTTTCTGACAGCAGGAGTAAATGATGATTTCTGAGATCCTAGTCTGCTTCTCCTATCAGAAGCAGCTGCCAGATCAGGAAACTCATCAGCATCCTAAACAAATAAATCAGAAGATGATTTTATGAGAACCGTCTAGTCCATATTCTCAAAACTGAGTTTTCCTACATTCAAATGATTTTCTCCCTGCTTATCAAACGTGCATCATAATTTGCTTCACTGTACAAAAATTCAGAAGCCAAGTGCAATGCCACCAACTAACTATAATAGGCACTACAATGGTTAGGTCATCTATGCAGCAGCTAGTTCAGGGCTGAAAGAGCTTACAAGAGAAATGCTTCCAACAGCAGCTTGCTATTGCTGTCAGCTGATACAAACAATTAGAGGTAAATGGCTCCTAAAGGAGTGTTTCTGAGATCATTTGCATTTGCCTTACAAACAACTTCCCTCTTCTTCCAGCACAGTCTCCAGCTGTGCAATTCTGCCTTAAACATGTGAGTGGTGAAGAACAAAAAAGGCAGGCAAAAGGGTAATAACTCTTGACTACAGCATGGAAATAAATAGATAAATCACTCAAGTGATTATGTAGGCTTAGACACAAGAGTAAACTCTATTAGCAGAGGATACATTATCCAGACACCAGATTAACTAAGTGCAGACAGGCTGGAGCTTGCTCTAAACTGGCCACCTTATATCCACTACCTCAATCATAATGATCCTGATTCACCAGCTTGGTTTTCATTTAACTGCTTCTCCTCCACTTTCTGAGAGGTCTTTTTAGCTGTGATACTATACTAGTGAATACACCAACACTTCTTTGGCAGCCCGAAAGGCTTCACTTAAACAGCCTAAGCTAGGAAGCTCTAGTATAAGGACAGACACATCTCACTCAATTAATTATTTTTAAAGAAGTTTGGAAGTATGCCAAAAGATGACTGCAAGAAAGGGAAAAATGTTTCACAAACACATTCTTACAGCTTAAGGACTTCTTGAATGAGAAGTTCAAATTTGAATAGCTCTCACTAGAGTAATTTTTTATTTTGGTCTGTCCAATCACTTCCTGAATTCAAATAAATTTCTCTCATTTGCAACCTTCTGTACCAAAATTAATAATTAAAATCTAGCACTCAGTGTGACGCTACATTTCCTTACACTTTCTCTTAACTCATCACCTATAAGACTCAGGGGACACCAAACAAAATCAGGAGAAAGATAAAATAATTTCCTTTTTATTCCCTTGTCACTTCTGATTCTCACTTAGTTCCCACAGACTGATAAGTCCTAGTTTATTCAGTCTTGCCTCCCACAGAAATTGCTTCATGCCTTTGATTATTTTTGGAGCCTTTTGTCTATATCTTTTTTAGTTCAAGTATGCACATTTTTTTAAGGACTAGGGGAAACACAAAACAAAATCCACACTAGATTTACATTGGACACATCTTGGATTTAAGAATTGTTATAATCCATTTCCTTTTCTATTCTCCTAATACTTCCCAGCAGTGTCTGCATGTTTGAACAGTACTACCAGTGCCAAGCTGATTAATAGGAGCAACTTCAATTTTTTTCCCCTAAGGGAAAATACGTAGCTCGGAGTTTACCACTGTGTATGGAAAAACAGGATTACTCTTCCCTAAATGCATCCATTTATGCTCATTAACAGTGTCTATAAATTAGTGACTTTTATAAAACTAGTAAGCAATCCAATATATTGCTCCAGGAAGTTGCTGCACATAGCAGAATCTTCTTAAATCATCTAGGTGCCCGGAAGTTCCATGTGTATGATCGTTTCATGCTATTCCATGTCAAGAGCATCATACAAGTGTTTCACCCATTCTTCAAAGTGATGAGCACAGAAGCACTCCCAGCAAATCAAGAGGGTCTGAAAGCTGTCCCTCACTGCCACAACAGATGCAAGATCTACCGGATTTATTTCTGTGAAATGTATATGTCCTGGTCCATTTTTCTATGCCATTTTTCTCAATTTTTATCTTCAATAGTTCCATTACCTTCCTACTATTTTGCATGACTCCTGCCTTTCTGTTTAGATGGCAAGTCACTCAGAGGTCAGACATCATATGGCAGCATACAGTATAAAAATGGGGATGTTCTCATGGGGGAAAGAACCTGCAGATCTCTGGTTCTACCCATAATTCTCTAACAGAGAGGTCTGTAAACAGTAATTTCTTGAGCTGTTCCAGGACAATGAACCACACAATGAAAAGAATGTGTAGCCACAGTTCTGCTCCATGTTCTGGGTTAAAATGCACACAGAACAGAAGCCAGCTAGGAAGTCTTCTTTGTGCCGTAATTTCACAGACTGAACATTATGCACCCTAGATCAAACATATACATCAACATATGTATATAGTACAGTACAATATCGGGCTTTCAATGAAGATGGTTAAACCACAGACCATACAATTCTCTAATGTAGGAGAGTTTAAAGCCTTCATGATACTGATACACAGAAGTATCAAAATAATATCCACATTACAGCTGTATGATTTTAAAAAAACCACCCTGGAATTAGCAATCACGAATGTAAGCAGTGAAAACTGGGTTCTAGAGTTTTTTGGAACTGAAATTGCTTACAGATGTGAGATGTGTAGAACTGTAATACCAATACCACATTCTTTAAAATTGTGGCACACTGGCACCCAGTATATTCCCCATCCCTTGGGCACTTTGCTTTCTGCAACAGTTACTACATCATATTTTTAATTTAGCAAGTCTGACTTTTACTGTTATGTGTTAACAACCAGACTCTCAGATGCATCATTCCAAATTTGCTCCTAAGTCTGTTCTGCATTCCTCTGTGCTCACTGAGTACACGATAAGTCAAAAGGCAAAACTGTTCCCTACCAGTAACTTCTGAAAAACACCTCAACTAAAAGGGACCTGAACCAATATCCTCTACAAATGAGATTTGAACTTAAATTTGTATAAAGCTGTGTTAACACCTGGTCTTCTAACACACTCATAACAGTTAAAAGAACAACAAAAATATCTTCACTGTACTTCAATCCTCGGTGGTTCCTGCATTGTTGTAGATTCATTTTGAGGTTTCTCTACATCAGTGGGTGACTTTGTTTTTTTCTTCTTTTTCTTCTTTTTCTTCTTCCTTTCTGACCCTTCTTCAGGCTCAGTTTCACTAGCGTCATTTTTTGTTTCTGATGGCTGAAAAAATCATAAGGCATGACCATTAGAAATTGATTTATTTGAATACCACCTACTAAAATAAATGCAAGTGACCACACTTAAACAACTAAAGGATATCTTAATCAATGCAGGCTAGGGCCTGCATTTGAAGCACATCACACAGCTCTCAGACAGTACTGGGACTACTGAGATTTCAG
>NW_010302050.1:8565-18893 GCF_000700745.2 Antrostomus carolinensis
TCTCATTCTGAAGACCAGGAATTTGAAAAAAGTTCAGCCTAAAAGTAAACATATCCAAGTCACCTGTTTTGGAAGTTTATGTTGCTGGTGTAGAATTGTTTTTTTGATATCTTGTTATTCTTTCCCACATCAAGAGAAGAAAAATTCTAATAAGGACAAGGTAGCCTTACATTATTTCTTAAAAACTACATTAGAATGGACACTGTACAAAGCCTAGGAAAAAAATGGCAATGTCTCACATCAAGAGACACAATCACACAGTGACAGAAATTAGTTTAAAGAAGACAATTCTCAAGTACCTTTGCTTCACTGTCCTGCTTCCCTTTGCTTCTAGAAAGACCTTCAGATGCTGGTGACGACACAATTTTCTTTGGGGGCTGTGAAAGTACCGTGGCCCAAGACACGCGTGGCTGAGCAGAGCCATCTACAGGTGTTTCAGGAAATGCCATTGGGGAAAAGAAGTTATATACAAAGATGTCTCAAAAATATTTCTCAAGTATTCAAAAGGATCAGTAATGAATTAATTAAGGACTAGCAAACAAAGCAGAGCACCATACTCTTTCTGAGGAAGGACTGAAATAAGACAGTCACACATTTAATTTCTCCAGAAAGTTTTCTAGAATGGTAACTGCTACATACATTGTCCAGCACTATATACATACATTTAGCCAAATTAAATTATAATTGGAAAACTATACTGTGTCATGTTAACTACATACAAGTAATTCCATGCTCATTTTCTAAGCTATTTTTCTTTAAACTAATGAAATTCAAATTCCTTTCAGATTTATCCCACTCTATCATACAGCTTTCACATACAAGGCCACATCAGTACTTTCTACAAACCTCTCAGCTGAAAGACTTCCTAACCTGCCTCAGTCTACAGGAGTTTCACCCACTACCACTCAGAGGTATCAATGTTTTGAAAGAACTCACACTTTGTTAACGTTGTAAATATTCCTAATAGACAGTAAATGCAGAACAAAATATGAATTTTTCAGTAAGAATGAGAAAAACCTTCAATGAGCAATTAAATAGCATAGGGGATTTACATGGCAAGGTGTTGGTAGTCAGAGAAGACTGCAAGGGTGGCCTCTGTGAGACTATGGACACCACCAGCGCTGGCCGGCTCCAAAACAGACCCAACACCAGACAGACACAGTTGAGCCCAACAGTGACACTGGTGGTGCCTCCGTGGCAACACAGCTAAGAAAGGGTAAAAAACACTGCAGGAGTTGGGAGAGGGAAGGATAAGAAAAAAATGTGAGAAACAAGTCTGCAGACACCAAGGTCAGTGAAGAAGGAGGGGGAGCAGGTGCTCTGGGTGCTGGAGCAGAGAGTTCCCTGCAGTTCATGGTGAAGACCATGGTGACGAAGGCTGTCCCCCCCCTGCAGCCCTGCAGAGGAGGGAGCAAAAGGAAGGAGCTGTTATGAACTGACAGCAACGCTCAGCCCCCTGTGCCACTCAAGGCAGTGAGGAGGTAAGAGTCAGGAAGGAAGGAGTGATGATAAGCCTGGGAAGAAGAGAGGCTGAGAGGAAAGTGGTTTTAGTTTTGTCTTTGTTTGTCACCATCCTATCCCATTTTTAATTGGCAATAAATTAACCTTTGCCAAGTCAAATCTGCTTTGCTCGTGATAGGTGACTGGTGTGAAATCTCCCTGTATTTGCCTTGACCCACAAGCTTTTTAATCTTATTTTCTCCTCCTGTCCTGCTGAGGAGGGACAGTGAGAGGTCAGTTAGGTGGGAGTTTGGCCACTAGCCAAGGTCAACCCACCACAGACTGTTACTTTATTCTAAGGGATAGGAACTGAGGATAGTGTTTGGGGAAAAAGCATTATCAGAGGGCCCTCCAAGACACTTCAGTAGATCAGCCTGTCCCTTCTGAATCCTTACTGAAGTCAGTGAGAAGATAAGGACCCAACTGTCCAGACTGGTATGTGTCCATGTACATGCAGAAATCCAGTGAGAGGCACTTAAGACAATCCAATGCATAATGCATGTAATACCTCCAAGACTAGAGGCTTGCAGCACAGAATCTTTTTTCACACAATTCTGGATTTAAGTATTTCAGTTAAATTTAAATACTTACTTACTTGAAACTAGCCACTTGATAGTTTATAGCAATTAAAAAAAAAGTTCTGCATCCCCACAGCCTGATGACAAGTAAACAAAACAAAGGGGCTATTTCAGCATCACAGTTCTCTACAGTTATCCTTCTTTGTTTAATAGACTTGACATAAATAACATATGCCATGGAATTTTTAGGTACCTATGAGACTCTAGGCTGGCAGCTATTTAAAACAAATCTGCTTATCAAGACTGATCAATTATTTACCTCATTTATACTTGAAAAAAATCTGAAAATTACTCAAGAAAGTTGCAATAATCAATATGCATTATTTTTTCTCCTCTTAAAACAGCATGGGAGGCAACTACAGCAATATTTGCCCTTGAGCATCAATGAAACAACAGAGAAGGAAGATAATTCCAGTTTTGATCTGCTGATGAAATCTACAAGCAAGAATGAAATAAAAGTGGTCATCTCATCTGAAAGAAACCAATACAGCTTTACTGTCTGTTGTTTTTTTTTCTTTTGTAATGAGCTTGCCATTTAATTCCTTTTTTGCTTTACATATAAGCAGTTCCTCCTTGTAAAACTTTAGTTTTACAAACTGATGAGATGCAAGCAGTTAAAATACAGGGAAATAATTTGTGCCTGGAGCACTTACCTCTACCATCAAATGGAGAAGAAATTAAGCTGGTTACTGTTTCATGTAAAGTTTTTGATGAAGCTTTGTTTTCCGCAGAAATATCTTCCTGTAAAATAGACAGTCAGGTATTATATAAGTAGGAGTAAAATCACTGACCTAAACAGAGCTGAACATAAACTCATAAATTAAAAAATCCTCAACCCGTGCACAGATGAAGGTAGGGAATTTTGCAGCCTGACTTTTTTTGTTGCTTTTCTTCATGGAAGCATCATTTCAAACTTACAGCATTATGAAATCTAGACAGATGCCGCTCCACTGCTGTACAAGCAAGATGATGTCTTCTTACATTTTACAAAAGCATTCAAACAATGATTCTAAGAACTAACAAGAAAAAGTTTTAATGTTTCAAGTACCTTAAACACAAGGTCCATCACCAAACTCAAACTAGCAATGAAAAAAGAAACTCGAGTGACAGCAGAAAAGTCTTTTTTCTATCACAGGCAGTTTTCCACAGAGAGGCACTGGAAATATTACGCTGTTTGGATCATTCAAATCTTTCATCACTGTTGAAAACTCTGATTCAATATATGTGAATATACTGAATATGCTGAATGTGCTAATAATGTATTTACTAACAAAGATGAAAACAAGGAAAACAAGGAGAAGAATAAAATTAAATGCTTATGTCTTAACAATATTACTTCCTTCTGGCATCCAGTTTCTTATTTTTATTCTTTAGCACAAAGCAACTAAATACAATATTCCAGACTTTTTTTTTTTTTTTTTTAAATCTGTTAAAACTATTGGGTGACTGCTTACCTATTATTTCCAGGTGAGGGAGAAAATAAGAAGCTGTTAAGAAAACTATGTGAATATATGTGCTCTATATAGGCAAGCTAGAAGTCTAGACCATAGCAGTACCTATCTAAGTTCTAACAGTACTTTGCTTTCCCCTGTCTACTGGCAACACAGACAAGGAATGAATAGCGAGAAAGGGTAAAAGCACAGACAGCAAGCACTGGCACCACCATCTACAAAAAGAACCATAAAAATTCTAGCTATGAAACTCTTTGCTTGCGAGGCACCTAAACAGGTCTTAAACTACCATACTAAATGCAAAATACTTGCTTTCAGAAATGCTTGACCTTCAGACAAGTTTTATTTTTATGAGTTCTGAAAGATGAAAGCATCAGCTAACCTCTGTGTTCAACAAAGGAGACATCTGTGGTTGACTAAGGCACATAATGTTACTTTCTGCTGAACATACTGGTCCACTTTTACGCTGCACATTCAATATCTCATTGCTTCCCAAACTCTGTGACTTGTGGAAATCCAGAACGGTAGCTTCAAATGCTGGTACAGGAAGAGACTCTGTTTTTGGAGTTTGAGTTGACTTCTTGTTTGCAGTTTTATTGAACCTGTCTGAACAAAGCATGTAAACTCTAAATAATTAAACTTGCTTGTGATCATTTCTAGGTATGTTTCATACTACACTAGTTGACGTAACTAGAGTCATCATCACAAGAACTATTGCTACACATAGCTCGTATTAAAAAAACCCAACAACCCAGGAATCATAACCAACGTGTATACACAACACTGGCTCAACAAGCAACTGAAAATGCCTGCTTAGGAAACTTTTCTTATCAGTTTACATAACTTCATTCAATCAGCAAAAAGACGTAAGTCACTATCCCTTGTCAAAAAGTCACACAAGAAAGAAATCCTGTCCCTTAATTATTCTAGATTCAGAAAGATGGCCACAAAGTGGAGGCTATAGCAGTGTCACCCATTTTACATGTATTCAATGTATTCTAACCAAACAACATATTTGTACCTGGCTTCATGGAATCTCTGCTACATGCAGAGGTGTGGAACGAAGTCCTGTTCATAATTCTGACAGAAGAGTCATCTCCATCATGCCTTTTCTTGTCTAATTTTTTCTCACCTCCTTTCGATCTCCTCTGCTGCAAGTATTTGTGACATATTTAGTTGATTTTACTTGAACTTTGTAAAGTTATCGAGTTTGTCTCAACTTGAGTTACAGTTAACTATCTCTGAATCTGGAGCTTGACAATCAAGTTAATACAACATAAACAGTTAGTACATCATAACCACAAATAACCAATAAAACCAGGAAGAGCCAGTTAGAGATTTGTTATTGAATTTTCTCTTCCTTGTCAACTGTGCCATTTTTAGCATATACTATAGCCCAAGCAACAGAGATTATTCCATACATTTCTAGACAACTGTACTTTTATGATCTCATTAATCAGAGCATTTCTGATAGTTTAAAATTGTTTGGTCTTAAATCATCCAGTCTGATTATCTAAAACCGAGTTTCTTCTACAACAGGACTAAAATCTTAAAGCATTCCAATCTTTTGACTAAGTTATACATTATGAGAAAAACTAGGCAAGACTGATGTCACAACATCCAAACCACTTGGAGCAGATAGAAAGTAAACAGAAAAGATACACCTATATGATCCCATTAAAGGAAACATATCCACCTATACTGTAAAAAGCCTGAAAATCGTGGATTCTCCTCAGAAACATAGTATGGCAAAGCTAGGCTCAGAACTCAGTACAGCAGGCAAGGAACAAGCAGTAGGCTTGCATCTATGCAGAGTATACTGCATCAGCCTAGACCAGTGGCTTAGCTCTTTCTGATTACAGGATGCTGGAATAAATTCAAAGTACATCTGAAAGCAGTATTATTTTCTTGAGTGAGAGGACAAGGTATTTCCTGACCTCGAAAGCTAAATTGTTAAAGCTTTAGGAGATAAGATCAAATTAATGCAAAGCTGCAAAGATCAAGCATTGCTCTTCAAGGTAACAAAAATATAAATGACAGGGAACAAACACAAAAAGATTATCAAGCAGTACACAGCTCAGCTCAACAAAGATCACAGAACTCCTCCCAGAAGCTAAACTGAGTTTCTTCGTATTATATCACCTGTGCTAATGCTGAGCTCACCATCTTCCTAGGCAGATTCAGTGTTTATTTTTTCTCTCAGACAGAAAACTACTAATTTTAGATCTCCAGCCTTTGTATCTTATGTCTTGCAATGCATGCCTGGGACCTAGTCTCACAACTTCCTCTACACAGGCTTGGCCGCAGTGAAGTTACCGGGTCTCTGCCTAGGGAGTAAGGTCCACCAGAAGGATATGACTGGAGAAGAGATTACTTGAATGTTCCTTTTGGAAACAATAGCAGCCTTACAAATCCAAGAGACACACTGACTAGCCACAGAGGGAAATGGGTTAGTAATACATTTGAATTTTTAACCTGATTTTTATATTTTGAGGAGTTTGTCTGTTTTCTGTTTGAAACTATTATCCAAGTTTCCGGAAACTTATCCGCGAACAGGCACACAAAAAATGATAGAACTCGTCCGCCAAACATCCGTTTTACTTCTGACTGAAAGACAGCATTTCTAAGTGAACACTTCTTCCCTCTCCACACCAACACAAGTTCCTACTCCCTTGTGGATTGTTTTAAACCTGTAGCACGTCTTAGAAATCTTTCAACAACAGATGTGGTCCCATCACTTATCAGTCACATAGCTGATTGCAGCCATCAGGTCTCTCAGGTTCAGGGAAAAAGCCCTTTCCCCCCCCTCCCCCCCTGCGAGCCTAGTGAACAAAGAAAAGCACAGTTCACAAATGAATGGTCTTGTCTTTTTTTTTTTTTCCCCAGATGCTGCTTCCTGAGGAAAAATAATTAAATTCCCCTCATGTTCCAAAAATACTGCTTGAAAAACTGTATTAATTCGAATCATAGAATTCCATTAACTTTTTAAAATCTGAAGTTGGGCACATTACCACCATCCTCTTTAAATGCCATTCATTATCACTGCAAGAACAGAAAGTGATTATTCACTTAAAAAAAAAAAAACCAAACCAAACATTTATAAGTATTCATTTAAAATAAGATTTTAATTTTTTAAAAACATGTATTTGCTCACCTTTGAAAGATTCTTACTTTCTTGTCTGATTGGATACGTTTGCTCAGCAGATTCACTGACTACTCCTGAACCATTATAGTGTGTCGAGTTGTTAAAATGATATTGTAAGCCAGCTACTGGGTGTACATTTGGAACAACATCAGGTGAGTAAGAGCAGCTGGAGTATTCACGGAAGGCAGGATCTCCCAGAACACTATGTGATGGACATTGAGAAAGAGATGAGAAGTCATCCCAGTGCAAATCCTCAGCACATACTTGTTCCCTAGATAAATGTATCATCCTTTGCCTGAATAATTTGTTTAACAAGAAAGCTGTATTTCAAAAGAAAAGTATTCCATGTTACTACTATTAAGTATTTAGTCACTGCTATAGACTGCTTTAAAAATAATTGTTTTGGGAAACCATGTAATTTAGCAAATATTTTTAAACACAGATGTTACCTGTTTTCCAAGTTTCAAAGCTAGTCTGCTTTGCAGTTAAAGTCCTCATTTCTGTTTAAGGTTACCAAGATTCTTTGTACTTATTTTCAGTAGGCTTTTTCTTGTGAAACAAACCAAAAGCACAGTGTAACAACACAACATGCATTACATACATAACTGCAAAAATACAAATATTAAAGAACAAAACCTATCTTAAAATGCCATAACAACAAAGTAGGAATACAGCACCTTATCGGGTATAAAACATGTATGAAATAAAATACAGAATTGTAAGAGAATCATTAACTGACTTGCACTTAACCATCACAGTTTATGAAAACACAATTTGTCTGGGGCACACCTTCTCTCCAAAAGTATACTCAAAGTTCCCTTCCAATTTTCTCCTAAACTTTGTACAGAAACTGTATGCCGAGATCGCAACTTGATTAGGAAGAAAGGAAATTTCTCAGCTTAAGAAAGTTGCATTTAGTTTTCAAAGCTGTTCACCATGAAGTGACCAACCTCTGAATCTTGGGCAGATAATGAAAAACAGATAAAACTTCCCATCAGAACAAAAGACTTCAGACATTTCTTACTGCCTGTTGCAATTCTGATAGACTGTAGTCAAAACAACTCTTACAATCATAGTTTACACACAGAGAAGAAAAGAACAAATGAGAGTAAAAAAAAAAAAAATTATGGCTCAGTCTCAAAAAGGCAAAACATTCATTAGAATACTGCTGCTGTCTGCCAGGGTTTTTTAATGCTAATTGATTTAATGCTAATGCTGTGCTTTTTCTAATGCATAGATCAGGCCATACTCACCTCAGTATTAAATTTCTGTTACAAATCAAAATGGATTGAAAACATTGAGGGTAAAATGAAGGCCTACAATGAATGTGCTTGCTAAGACTCTAACTGAACTTGCCAGGATACACCAATACCTTCACACTAATTGCAAAATTAATCCAATGCTTAAAGAATTCTGAGAAGCTGAGAACTAGAGCACTATGTAATATCACCAGATCCTTAGAAGACTTATTTCCTACCCTACTATTTAGGCTTTTTTCTAGCTTCCTCTGGGGTTAACAATACTTTTAGAAGTCTGCCACAAATGCCTTTTTTTTTTTTCCCCCCCCTCAGGCCTTATTAGAAAAAGAAAATTTTAGAAACCAGTAGCGTTCTTACTAAAACTGCCTTTCTGGGGATGTATGGGTTGTAGAGATCCAGGAGGAGCCCCATATATTATTTAAATATTTTATAGCATGAGAAGCCTTCTTGGGAGGATCTTCCCCTTTCTTTCATATGACTATATTTACCTCAGCCTTGCCATAACACAATCATTCTTTCACCCAAGGACTGTATTCAGCTCCTTCCAAAGAACAAATGAGCCAGATCAATCATTACAGGCCAACAAAACCTCCTTAACACTCTATAACTATACACACCCTTGGGAGCAAGAGACAAGGTACCAGATATATGCCCAAAGAACATAAATGCAAAATCCTAAATCATGAAAACAATGCACAAGCATTTCTACAGTTAGAATATTAATGTATCAGAGCTTTGACGTCCTAAGACGTATTCAATGTCCAAAACTGGAAGGTTAAAATTCCCAAGAAATAAGATTCAGAAAATATACATACTTATCCAAAGATGGTTCCTGAACAAATGGGTAGCATGTAGTTAAGTACCTAGGAAAGACACATGCTTCTGAAGGTTCTGACCATGCCACAGTTACCGCCGCATGTTTTGGAACAAATGGTTTGACCTCTGCTGACAACTTGATGCCCTGAGAAACAAAACGTTTTTTGGCTACATGCATTTGGAGATTAATGTTATCCAGTGAAAAACACCCATCCTTGTGAGCTTAACTGTCATAGAGAAGTATTAGTCTGCCCTATTCTAACAAAACATGCAAAATAATAAAGCTCACCAAAAGGAAATGGAGGGAGAGGGAGAAACAAAACCAAGGAATTCTAAGAGAAATGTGACTGCTCTGGAAAGTTATTCCCTTTAATAACCACATTTATCATTAAATACTCTCAAAGGGCAGTTATGGAAAGGACAGAGGCTTCCTTAACACAAGACACAGTAGACACTAATGCACAAATTCTTACTTTAGATGTGAACAATGTAAGCTAAAGCTCATAACATATACTAATACTACTGTAAATTCAAACTCTGGAAGTAGGTAACAATAATGGCTTTGTGTACATCTGTATTTTAAGGTAGTCTGTCTGAAATCAATACTTAATTATTTAGCCTTCTCATTTCTAGGATAACACAAATGAATTAACATGAATTTTCCATTTGTTCTGAGTTACCATCAACTTAAACTGGATACGTATATATAGAAGGACATTGAAATGAGGCTGGAAGTAGTTACTGCCATTACAGTAATTGCTTTACTTACTCTAACACATGCCACAAGTCATTGCTATAGCTGATTATGGATTTGGGTGTAATTGACACATTACATGAAAACTGGGATTTTTTCACTTGTCAAAACCAATTCCAATAACTAAATAACACACAAGGCTTTTAAAAATATTTGAAAGGGAATTTCAATGCTTAAGCACATGAACTGGACCTCCGGCATCCTACAGTGGCTCAGCAGTTGCTTGTATCATAAACATTTAAAGAGCTCTGACAGCCTAAAGTAAATTACAAATAACCACAAGCTGTTCCGTTTCTGAATTCAGCAAGCAGACCCAAACACACAGCTCAACATCCGTTGTAACAGTGACAAATAAAACATGAAATCTGCGCTGTTAAGTACACTAATATGTATGAAAAGCCTGAGCTTGGGAGGTGGCGAGAGCAAAGCATTACTCAGCAGTTAGTGAGAACTCCTCATTCACTAAACACCTCGGTCTGTGGCAGGAAACTACAGGCGAATCACTAACTTTAAAGGCCCTTGACTTTAACGGCCCCCGAGCGTGGAAATCTGTCCGCGCACAACGCGACTCCATCGTGGCCGGTTAGAACGTGTGCACCCACCCGTGGGGCGGAGGGGCTGCCCACCTGCCCGGGCAAGAGACGCTCCGCGCCCGCCACATGGAGCGGTGCTCACACCGCAGCTCACGGGCAGCCGCGTCCGGGGCTCCCTCCCAGGCGCTGGGAAGCGACTGGCTGCGCACCAACCCCAGCTCCCCCTCCTCCCGGGCTCCTCCGCGCCCCTGCCCTGAACCAAAGCCCGATTGGAGGCGCGGCGCCGTCACCC
>NW_010302051.1:0-1929 GCF_000700745.2 Antrostomus carolinensis
AATAAAATAAAATAAAATAAAATAAATCATTTCCCTTCCTGATTTTTCCCCATACGATGAGTCCATGGAAACCCGAGAGTAAAGTTCTCATTTCCGATTCCATTGTGCCAGATTTTTTGTGGCGTTTCCTGCCTTTTGTGAACCCCCCCCTCCACCATCCTTGCCCGGCACAACCCCGGCATTGCCGGCACACAGAGCTCTTCTGTTCCCCTTCTTTATGTGACTGCAGCTGCTGTCCCTGTCCCCATGTAGGTGCCCCAAGCGTGGGGGACACGGACAGGGGTTAATGCCACTGTGGTGTTTGCCAAGGAGGACTGGGGAGATGATCCCATGGGATTTGCTGACGTTCTGACATCCCAGCTCCATCCTGCTCTGAGCGGATCCAGGTGGCCAGTGCTGTCACCCTACACGTCTCCATTCCACTGTCCTGCTTTGGAAAGAGCACCCATGGGTGCTGGTTGGGGTTTGCTGGGAGGAAGGTGCTGCACCATCTCCAGGTGTCCACAGAGAATGGTTCAGCGTGGATCTCGGTGGGAGCAGGAGTGCTGCCCGTGTGCCATGAGATGAGATCAGCTCCTAAACCTTCACCCCAAGGACCTGGTCACCTTTTGGGGTGAAGATAATCCTCCTCATCGCAGCTGGGTCCTGCACCCACAGCAAGACCAACATCTCACCCGCCTGCTGCCTCCACACACTTCCTCCTCGCCTTCCTCTTCCAGATCTTCACCTGGAAAGTTGGTGGCACTGGCAGGTCTGATCTGTGCAACGTATCCTGCACGGGTCAGGGATTAGATGGGTTCATCCACAGCCAGCAGTGGGAAGGGGTTCCCCTTGGCACCCACCTCCCATGGGCCACCCTTCGCTAACGAGCACCAGGCACAGTGATGAAGCTTCACCCAGCCTTGACCCTCACCCGTGATGGGTCCGTGGAGTGAAGGTGCCATGGGGAGAGTGGAACCAGAGCTGCTCAGGGACACCAACCTCCACATGGGCTCGGAGCAGCAAGGGGCAGGTGACAGGGGAGCGGGGGGACCACAGGCCCCCACCCATCCATTTCTGGGGGTAAACGGGGTCCCGGTTGGGCCATGGTGGTGTGGCTGAGCTGCCACCAGCCGTTTGTCCTGCCAAGGAAGGTGCCAGGGGTGAGTTATGGGAGCTCTTCTCTCGAGTGGAGATAAATGTCATATCAGACCCCAGCCAGCACAGCTTATGGGTGGGGATTTCATAGACACCTCTCCCCCTGCCTGCCTCCCCACCCCACCAGCTGCTCCTCACCCAGGGACCGCAGCCCACGGTGGGGTGGTGGTGGGACCAGCTCCTCCACCAGCACAAGTTTGGAGTCCCAGTGTCCCTCCAGCTGGTCCTTCCAGCTGGGAGGTGACTTCAATGGGTCCTGACCCAGAACTGGAGCCCTGACATCCCACTGTGCCCGTCTCCGTGCTGGGAGATCCAGCTCCACCTGACACGGAGGGATGTCCCCATCTCCCCATCCTTCAGGGTCCTTTCCACACCCCCAGCCCCACATCCAGCCTGTCCTCATGGTGTCACCCTGAGAGCACCAATTACTCTGTCCTGAGCTGCTCCCACGAGGCAGCACCCACCATCGCCGGGTCCCCACTGCACCCCGTGTCCCCAAGCCCACCAGGGATGGGACCAGCCCATGGCACAGCGGTGGTTGGGGGCCCTCAACATGGCACAGCGGTGGCTGGGGTCACTCCATCCCTTGGTCCCACTCACTCAGCCCCAGACCCGTTGGGTTTCCCACGGGCGTCAGGCAGGGTGAGCAGGGACCCGAGTGCCTTTTTGAGCCGGAACGGCGGGTTTCTGGTGAAATCCTGCAGCAGTGTTGCCGTGACGACCCTCCTGCAGTTTCCATCCAGAGATGTTTTCCTTTGTTGCGACAGGGACGCGGGGAGGTGGCCGCTGGCG
>NW_010302051.1:2377-2606 GCF_000700745.2 Antrostomus carolinensis
TGGGGTGCTGAGCAGCATCGCCGCTGCCATCCCATGGGAGCTGAGCACCAGTGGACCAGGGTGCCAAGGACTTTCCCTGCACAGCGAGGGGCCCTGCAGCTGTGTCCCCATCCCCGCATCGCCGGGGGTACGCGGGGGGACCCCGTCCCGTGCCCCGCGGAGCCGCTTGTTATTCCGCTCAGGTCTGCGGGCGGCTGATGGAGCCGGTTCCAGGAGAGCTGCCCCTCTC
>NW_010302051.1:2731-3406 GCF_000700745.2 Antrostomus carolinensis
GGGACAGGCAGCGGGAGGGCGGACGGATGGACGGACAGATGGACGGATGGCTCTGTGGCAGGGTGAACCGATAGCCGCTCCCTGTCCTGCTTGAGATGCTGGTGCAAAGCCGGGGCTGGAGCAGGGTAGGACACTGTGACCTGGGGTGTGTGACAAGGGGACACGCTGGGACCTGGTGCTGTGGAGCCGTTTCTGTGCTGTCCCCAACCCCGCGGCTCCTCGCCCATGGCTGCGGCTCCGTCCTGCTTTGGGGCAGAACCAAACCCACCCCATGGCACAACCTGGGCAAGGAGGGGTCCGGGCTGGGGCTGCAGCATCCCCTTGGGGACACCAACTTCCCTCCAAACCCACCAGCAGATGCATTGATTTTATTTTCTGTTTCCATGGCAACTGCCTCCTTCCCTTCCCCTTTCTGGCGGCCGGACCCGCTCCTTCACCCTCCCGCAGCACCCACCCGTCACTCAGCTGTGACCCAGCAGCGTCCCCTCCTCCAGGCTCTCCCCTGGGTGACAATGTCACCAGCTCAGCATCTGCAGGCAGCAGTGCCCACCCCTACACCCCGGTACCCACCATGATGCCAGTGGGTGATTTTGGGGGAGCAACCAGCACAGCGGATGCCAACCCCTCTCTCCAACACCAGCAATAATTAGTGGCAGGGGGGGCGCGGAGACAACC
>NW_010302051.1:3450-4248 GCF_000700745.2 Antrostomus carolinensis
ACCCCCCTGGCACTGCCCATGAGGGGACATCGAGCAGCATCTCCCGTTAGCAGAGCCAAGCTCATTAACAGCACATCCTACCCCTGCACCTGCTCACGCCTGATGTGCCACATCTCCAACACCAGTGAGGACACTGGCACTGTGGTGGCCTGGCCACCAGCCCAGTGCCATCACCTCTTT
Organism: Antrostomus carolinensis; assembly: GCF_000700745.2. Classification (NCBI taxonomy): domain Eukaryota; kingdom Metazoa; phylum Chordata; class Aves; order Caprimulgiformes; family Caprimulgidae; genus Antrostomus; species Antrostomus carolinensis. The sequence continues at coordinate 3,631 of NW_010302051.1, forward strand.
GGGCGGAAACTCCAGTTTGTGGCTTAAAATCAAGGCTGTAATAAGATAATTATAATTATATCCTTTTACCCATCCCTTTCCTGGCGCACCCATCACCACCCTGCACTGATCCTTCCCAGCGCCAAGATGCCACCACATTGTTATTTGGCATTAATTACCAGCTGTGCCAAATCCTGCCCATCCCAACCCCCCCGGGACCCCCGGCTCCTCGGCACCAGCAGGAGGAATAAAGACAGAGACACATCCCAGAGAACAGGCAGAGCCCTGTGCCGGGAGGAGAGGCCGCGGCGTTGAATAGCGCCGGTGCCGCATTCACCGGTAATCTCCAATGTTTACACGGAAGTGGAAATCAATCGCCGCGAGTAATTAACGGCGAAGGGCACAACACCCGCTTCATCTTCGGAAACAGCTCCCGGGGTTGCTCAGCAAAACTCACACGCTGGCACCCGTCACACAAAAGGCAGCAGCACCCCCCGTTTCCGGCACTGCCGGCACATGAGGTGGCCACGCCGGCACACGGCCAACATCCTCGGTGGCTCATGGGTGGGAGCTCATGCTCGGTGGGAGCTGGGGGGTCTGGATTGGTGCCAGCACTTGGTTTGGGCACCAGCTTTTCCA
>NW_010302052.1:0-919 GCF_000700745.2 Antrostomus carolinensis
AACTCGCCCAACTATTCCTTTGGAAACACCCAATGCCTGCGGTGCCGGAGCTGCCGGCGCGGCCGTGGGGACACGGGAAGGATGTTTCCCATTATGAGTTTCCATTTTTAAACCCTCCCGTTGCCATAGAAACCCCCATCTCCAGCCGATCTGTGATGCAGAGCCACGCTGACCTTCCTCCCTCCTCTCCTTCATCCTCACCAAACCCAGACTGGAAGAGGTGCCTCCGGCAGCGACGCCTTCGGAGGGCCAAGGGCGGGTGGGCAAATGCCTCTCCCAAGGGTATCTGGGAGGGGGCACAGTGTGCACACCCCTGGGGTATCTGGGTGTCCCCCACAGTGACACCCCTGAGCCACACATGGGACATCCTCACCAGCCCATCCCCAGGGGCTCGGAATGGGAACGTTACCGAAACGGCTTCCAGGATCTGCTTGACGACGTGGGCCGCGTCCCGCTCGCTGTAGAAGCCCCTCTCCACGATCCTGCGGGCACACGGGTTAGTGCAGCAGCTCCCTGCCCCACACAGACCCCCCCTCCCCCCTCATCCCCCCGCCATGGGGTGTATCAGCCCTCTCCATCCTCATCCTCCCGCTGCCATCAGGGTGGGATTTGTCCGGGATGGGGATGGTGGGGCTGGATGTACCTGTCAAAGAGCTCCCCTCCCGTCACCAGCTCCAGCACCAGCGCGATCTCGGAGGGCGTCTCGAAGATCTCCTTCAGCTTGATCTGGAAGGGGCGACAGGAGGGATGCAGAGGTGGGATGTGGATGCGGGATGCGGATGCGGGATGCAGAGGTGGGATGTGGATGTGGGATGTGGATGTGGGATGCAGAGGTGGGATGTGGATGTGGGATGCGGATGCGGGATGCAGAGGTGGGATGTGGATGGGGGATGCGGATGCGGGGTGGAGGGGGGGGGTG
>NW_010302052.1:1212-3123 GCF_000700745.2 Antrostomus carolinensis
CGGGATGTGGATGCGGGATGCAGAGTCTGGCTGTGCCAGGAGCAGCACGCGGCTGCCGGGCTGGCAGGGTGTGAGGGGTTTATCGGGGCAGCCAGCACATTTCCCTTTTTATTTGTTTGAATATGGTTTTTGAGCTGTTTGATTGACTCAGTCGTGCAGTACGGACGATGCTGGGAATGGGAAGAGACGGGCACGCGACACCTTTATCTCTTCACGTCTCCAGGCTCGTTAGCTGGAAGAGGAGCTCACCAAAAGCTTTTTCATTTTGCAGCTTCATCAGCACCTCGGGTGCCTCCACCCAGCCCTGTGACATGGGAGTGACCCCGGCAAAGCTCCATCCTCATCTTCCCATGATGGATCCTGCACATCAGCACTCACTGGGAGGCAGGAAAGACACACGGAGCCCTGAGGGACCAGAGCTGCCTCTGGGACCGGGGCCCTGGGACCCCACAGGTGCTTTTGGAAACATCCCGTGGACCATTTTGCAGCAGAAAAGGCACTAAAGAAACACTGTTTTTCTTCTGATTTTTGGTTTCTAGCCCCCACACGAGGTGAGCTTGTCTGCACAAGACCTCTGTGCCACTGCAGCAAATCTGGAATTAAAAGGTCACTCTTAAAAATGTGTCCAAATACTTCTTTTTTTTTCTTTTTTCTTTTTTTTTTTTTAATGGAAAACAGAGAATTTCATGCTTCTTAAGACTTTTGTGACACTGCGAATTTCATGGGGCTTTAATCATTACCTTCATAGGCTGGGTGACAAGCCGTGATACCCTGCAGGGTGAGAGACACTATGTGGCAGCTTATTGCATTATAATAATACACGGAAGCACTATAATTTTCCTATTAACTTCAAAAGTTTACAATCCTATTATCATCCGCTGTCGAGGTTGGTGCTGAACGATAGCGAGCGCGTCGATGGCACCAGCGTAAATAATGAAACCAAGCATCTCTTCTTCAAAAATCACTTGAACTTGGGAGTGAGCAGAACCCTACGGAAAACTCGGTGATTTCAATATGAAAACTGTCCAGCTGGTTCTTCCTGCACATCTCAGCGGTGCTGCTGCTGGGAGAGTGAAGGAGGAGGGAGGGTAGAAATTGAATTTTCTGTTGCATTTTTGATAACACATCAGAGGAGCCTCTCCCTGCCCCTGGATGAGATCAGCTGAGCATCCTCCTGGGCTGCTCTGAGCTGGTGATCCCCATCCTGGCTGTTGTCCCTGCATCTGCCCAAACATCCTGTGATGGGGAAAATGTCTCCGTGGAAAAGCTCCCAATTGCCCCAAAATGCTGAAACCACTCAATGCCCAAGGCAGACCCACACCGAGTTGGCCAAGGGGCTTGGGGACACCTGGGCTCCAGCCTGTTTGCTTGTATCACCCCTGGTTTTAGGTTGTTTTGTACTTCTCTCGGCTTCATCTCTTTGCATCGAGGTTTCAGGAAGTGACCAGGCAGGACATCCCCACTGGGGCTCCTCCAGTGACCAAAACCTCACAGCTCCAAGGATAGTTGATGTGGGCTGGGCTGGAAGCAGCTGTGCCCGGGGTTTTGAGCTGCACTGCAAAAATATGACAGCTTGGGCAGCAGCAGCCAGTGGTGAGGACATGCCCCAGCAATGTCCTGGCAATTCCCTGGTGATGTCCTGACAATGTCCCAGCGATGTCCCAGCAATGTCCCGGTGATGTCCTAGTGATGCCTCAGCGATGTCCTGGCCACAAAATCATTTGGAGCAGGGTCTGTCACACCCCTGCAGAGCCAGCCCCCTGTGCCCTGGCAGCAGCAGCTGCCAGGTGCCTTTTTTGTCATTCCTTTAACTCATTTTGTCCCCAAGATGGTTTTGCAATTTTCTGGTGGAACTAAGCAGCTGGGAATAAACCTTTTTTGGCAAGTGGAGGGACGGGGGGTGCAGAGACC
>NW_010302053.1:0-4491 GCF_000700745.2 Antrostomus carolinensis
TCCCCCCTCTCTCTGACCCTCCCTCGTGACTGTCTCCCTCCGTCTCCTGCCTTGTCTCTCTCCCTGTGTCTCTCTCTCTGTCCCTGTCCTCTTCAGTCCTTGTCCTCTCTTCTCCCTCTGCCCGCCCCGCCTCTGTCTCCCTCCCCAGTCCTGTTCGTGTCTGGTCCTCTACCTTCCCAGACTCTGTCCGTGACCGGTCCCTGCTCGGCCCCCCCCTCTACCTTCCCAGACTCTGTCCGTGACCGGTACCTGCTCGGCCCACCACGCCCGGACCTGTCCCTTCAGCACCACCCGGAACGGTCCCTTCAGCACCACCCGGACCCGTCCCTTCAGCACCACCCGGAACGGTCCCTTCAGCACCACCCGGACCCGTCCCTTCAGCACCACCCGGAACGGTCTCGTCAGCACCACCCGGAGCTGTCCCTTCAGCACCACCCGCACCTCCTGCGGGTCCCTCTGCCTCCCTCCAAGCACCACCCAGGGCCCTGGAGAGGAGAAGGGTGTGCTGAGGGCTCTGAGTCTGGACAGGAAGAGCACGGAGGTGGGAAGGGAGGTCCTGTCTGCTCCAGCCCGTAGAGCATCTTTCCTTCTCGCAATGTGGGTGAGGGAGGCAAGGTGAGGCTTCAGTGTGTCTCCCCAATGCCCCAAAGCTGCCCCTGTTGGAACTAGCATCTAAGGCAAGGGGAAATCTGCAGGTCTCTGCAGGTTCAAAGCTTCCCTGGGTTTGCAGGGCACCTTTGCACAACAGCATGTAGCTAGGAAAGGTTTTGTGCTTGGCAGGTGGTGCCCGGGCAGTATGGCATGCTGGTAGAGGCTTTGCAGGCGTGTATTTGCCCTTTGACAGCTGCCCTCTCACCCTCCTCTGCTCACCCACACAGCCCTTGTGCTGTCTACACAGGCACTGCACAGGCACAGCCTCTCGCTCTCCTACGCACCTACGTGCTGCACCCTCCCAGCTCTGATCAAATGCATCCCTGCCTCCCTCCATGGATGAGCCAGTCGTGACAGAAGGGGAGAGGAGAGGGCTGCTGGGCTGCCGCTTTGCCCCTGGAGACAGTCAAACTCAGCGCTTGTCAAAAGTTAAAGAAAGGTGGGTTTAACCTAGTCTTAGGTCCTAGGCTTACTGGTGAGCCCTCAGCACAGCCAGTGACAGACTCTGCTTCTCCAAGACAGACTCTCACTTTGCCTGAAGGTTCAGAACAAAATTAAAGTGTGTTTCATATCTCAGTTTCCAGGGAGAGAGGCCTGGAGGAGACAGTGGCTGTGTTTGTCTCTTGCACATGCAGTAGCATGGAGGGTGTTGACAGCAACCGAGATCGAGTTCTTTCTCATAAATAACTTTTTCTCCCAGATAACTTTCATGATTCAACATTTCTCAGAAAAGCAGTATCAATAATAAGAGTGAGTGCAAACCAAGCCTGTAGGCACTGGAACTGCAGTGACGAACAACTAAGAGACACCTTTGGCAGAACTGGAGGGAAAGCTGCTCAGAACCGATAGAGTTTTCACTCCCACCTCCCTCATTCTCTTGTCACGACTACTGAGAATTAAAATCCTACAATATTCCCTCAACTCATCAATATAAAGTAGGCTGAGCCTTGCAATAAAGATTTGTGACCCAACCTGGATTTTATCTTTAAATAATCAGACAGTGTTTGCTCTATATTTCAACAGCTCACATCAAAATAATAAAAAATACAGAGAAACCTTTTCATGTCAGGAAAGACTGCTAGACTGAAGGGACCACAGCTCATCAAAAACACTAATCCTTCCTGGGTAGGGAGCATCATAAACTGTGCCCAAAGGGGAGGGGAGGGGAGGGGAAAAAAAGGAAAAGGAAAAGGAAAAGGAAAAGGAAAGGGAAAAGGGAAAGGGAAAGGGAAAGGGAAGGGGAAGGGGAAGGGGAAAGGGAAAGGGAAAGGGAAAGGGAAAGGGAAAGGGAAAGGGAAAGGGAAAGGGAAAGGGAAAGGAAACAAAACTGTTTTCCACTGAAATGGAAGAATGGTGAAGCAGATTATCCCCCACATTCTCGTTAAACTACTCCTGCAAATTGATGCTTATGATTCGTCACTGTCAAAATACTGGCTTCATATTTTAGAATATAGTGAAAAAAAAAAAGTCCTCTTTCAGTGCTATTGATATGATGAGCTGTTGGCAGGATGGGGAAGAAGTTGTCTGGGGATGAATTTGCCTATGCACGTGCACATATATATAAGAGATGGATAAATAAGGAGATCAGCAGGGGGAGTGAGTAATGAGAGCAGTAGTTAATCTGGAGAAAACATTAAAAAGTAACAATATTTACTACAGGAATTTGATTTTCTCCTATAAAATCAACATAATGAGAGAACATGGATATGTGGCACTTGGAAATAGTATCTCCTTTTTCCTTCTCTGGGGAGACAGAGTTTCCCTGGGCAGAGTCAAGTTGTGACCCATGAGATGGAGTTTTTCCCTATCCTGCTTTTCAACCACCAGTGAATTGTTTCACTCATGTGTCAGGATTTTCCCACCTTTTGAATAGGGTAGGGATTATGCTACATGCTTTTCTCTAGATCTTCAAGATGATGGAGTGTACCCATGGGTGCTGAAGGAGCTGGCTGAGTCATTGCTAAGCCACTCTCCATAATATTTGATAAGTCGTGGGGAACAGGAGAGGTGCCTGGGGACTGGAGGAAAGCAAATGTCACTCCAGTCTTCAAAAAGGGCAAGAAGGAGGACCCGGGTAACTATAGACCGGGTAACTATCATGTCCATCCCTGGGAAGGTGATGGAACAACTTTTCCTCAGTGCACTCTCTAGGCATATCAAGGATAAGAGGGTCATTAGGAGCAGTCAACATGGTTTTACCAAGGAGAAGTCATGTTTAACTAACCTGAGAGCCTTTTCTGAGGACATAACCAGGTGGATAGATGATGGCAAAGCAGTGGATGTCGTTTATCTTGATTTCAGCAAACATTTGATACTGTCTCCCACAGCATCCTCGCAGCTAAACTGAGGAGGTGTGGTCTGGATGATCGGGTAGTGAGGTGGATTGTGAAATGGTTGAAAGGAAGAAGTCAGAGAGTTGTGGTCAGTGGGACAGAGTCTAGTTGGAGGCCGGTATCTAGTGGGGTCCCTCAAGGGTCAGTACTAGGACCAGTATTATTCAATATATTCATCAATGACCTGGATGAGGGAGCAGAGTGCACTGTCAGCAAGTTTGCTGATGATACACAGCTGGGAGGAGTGGCTGACATGCCAGAAGGTTGTGCTGCCATCCAGAGAGACCTGGACAGGCTGGAGAGCTGGGCAGAGAAAAATGTAATGAAATACAACAAGGGGTTACATCTGGGCAGGAACAACCCCATGTACCAGTACAGGTTGGGGACAGACCTGTTGGAGAGCAGTGTAGGGGAAATGAACCTGGAGGTCCTGGTGGACAGAAGGAGGATAGTGAGCCAGCACTGTGCCCTCATGGCCAAGAGGGCCATTGTCACCCTGGGGTGTATTAAAAGGGGTGTGGTTAGTAGGTCGAGAGAGGTTCTCCTCCCCCTCTACTCTGCCCTGGTGAGGCCACATCTGATTCTGTGATTCTGTGATTCTGTGATTCTGTGATTCTGTGATTCTGTGATTCTGTGATTCTGTGATTCTGTGATTCTGTGATTCTGTGATTCTGTGATTCTGTGATTCTGTGATTCTGTGATTCTGTGATTCTGTGATTCTGTGATTCTGTGATTCTGTGATTCTGTGATTCTGTGATTCTGTGATTCTGTGATTCTGTGATTCTGTGATTCTGTGATTCTGTGATTCTGTGATTCTGTGATTCTGTGATTCTGTGATTCTGTGATTCTGTGATTCTGTGATTCTGTGATTCTGTGATTCTGTGATTCTGTGATTCTGTGATTCTGTGATTCTGTGATTCTGTGATTCTGTGATTCTGTGATTCTGTGATTCTGTGATTCTGTGATTCTGTGATTCTGTGATTCTGTGATTCTGTGATTCTGTGATTCTGTGATTCTGTGATTCTGTGATTCTGTGATTCTGTGATTCTGTGATTCTGTGATTCTGTGATTCTGTGATTCTGTGATTCTGTGATTCTGTGACCTTGACAGCTGAGCAGGAGGAACACCTATAGGAGCAATTGTTATTACCTACCATGCAGAGGGACTCCAGAAATTAGCACAGCATTCTGCAGCCAGTCCCTCTCTCTCACCCCAGTCTTGATGTTGCTGAGTCTCACCACTCTACTCCTCCTTGCTGGCCAGCTGTGTGGAGGGGCTTTCTCTAGTAAGGACCCTTTTCCAGTATGTGGGAAGGGGAGTGGGAAGCCACAGGCATAATCTATACAGTTGTCAGCCAGCTGGTGTTTTTATCTTCTAGTTCAATAACCTGAACTACACTTGATGACTGGCAGATGACAGTCTTGGTAGCTTGGTCCCCAGATCTCCTAGTTCCTTGTGCTCAGACATTTTAAGCAGAATAAAATACCATTCCAGTCAATTCCATGCT
>NW_010302053.1:4525-10693 GCF_000700745.2 Antrostomus carolinensis
TGAACATTTTTCAAGGTCTCACTTCAGATTGCATCCCAAATTACGTATAATTTCTTCCAACTCAAAATGTGCATTACCTCAGACAGTCCCATTAGTTTAGTATTCAAGATACATCCTGATGGTGATTTTTCTCTGAAATGAGTGAGTTAATCTCTGCTATTTGCTGTGATAGTGTGGAAGAAATTAATGCTCTCTGTGGTGAACCTGGTGCTGCTTGCCTTAAATTATCACTTAAATACAATCCTTAGGAAGTTTCTGTGGTTTGGTTTGGGTTTTTTTTCTTTTTACAGTTAGTTAGCTTTCAAAATTTGGACACTCACAGTGTCTGGAGAGGTTTCCTGTTTGGTTAGGTAAAGTTGAATGGCCACAAAAAAATAGCAGGTGAGGCCTTATGTCTTCAGTTCGGCAATGAAACAAATATAGCATGTTTGGCAGCAGAGCTGTGTACCTTTATGCTGACAAGTTTCCAATCTGCCTTTGTGAAGACACAAACACTGAGAGGAAAAGGGAGCACAGTCTTTTCCTCATTCAGCTCTGGATTATACTGAGGTTGTCAGGATGGACCTGATCTTCCTGAAACAATAAAATAATGCTAAGCTCCTACTCAGAGTGAGAAATTACCTTCAGAGGCAAACTTGACCACTTTCCCACTTCTTCCGTCTCCTTGCCCCAAGTACACTTATCCCTTGCAGACAAGAATATAATCAGGTCACAAAGATCTCAGGTGATGGAGGCCCTCCACCACCCCCAGGCAATCCATTCAGTTCATTTTTATCTTTTCAGAGTATTTCCTCATGCCTAACCTGGCACTCTCGTGCAGCAATCTAAGACCTTAGTCCTTATCCCATGCCCAGTGGATACAGAGAACAGATAAATCCTTTCTACTCTGCAGTCTTTTATGTACTTGAAAGTGGTTACCATGTCTTCTCTAGACGAAACCACCCCGTTCCCTCAATCTTTCCTCTTGGGTTGTGTTTGAAAACCTCTGAAAGTAAGACTGAAGGATCTGGGGTATTGTACCTGTTGTGGAAGTACCTGAGAGCTGAGGGCACCCAGCACTGAGCTCCAGAAGCATAGTTTTAGGTAGGCAGGTTTTAATCATTTTGACCCAGATTGCCAGTTGTGCTGCATCAGTTGTGCTGGGGGTTTCAGTGAGGAGGACACTTATTAACAAGGGAGGAGACGGTAACTAAACAGTTGACAGATGGTCATGATTTTAGCACACTGTCAAGTGCGTGCTGTATCTGAATTTATGACTTAAGCTACTGAACCTCTTTTTCAGGTCCCATCTGGCCAATCTTCACCTGCCTTCCCCTTCTCCTTCCTTCAAGGATAGTGTTGAGACAGAGAGGGGTTTCATTCAGCCATACCTCCTGCCTCAGTGTGCCGAGCTTTCCCCAGGCTGATACAGCTGCTGTTTTCTCATTACAAACCTCCAGCTTATCATTCAATGTAAAACTAAGCTAGGAGGTAACGCTTGGTGTACAAAGTGTTTATGCAGGGACACATTATGATTCAGATGGTGGCGCACATTGAAAACTAATCCAGACAGTTCTAAAGTAAGGGAGTAAATAATCTGATGTCTAACAACATATCCATGGCTTGCTGTATCTTTTTATTTGAGAGAGACATTTTCAGGTCAATAAGTCATGTGAATGAAGAAGTGAAATGGAAATGAGGGGGAAAAAAATGTGCCTAGAACCCAGTTCTTCAAAAGGGCTTGTTCTCCTCCTTTCCTTGTGATGATGTTTTCTAGCGAATGGATTTCAGCACTTCAGAAGACAGAGTGAAAGGTTTCTTGACAAAGGGTCAATTGCCTCCAAATGAAGACTGAGCTGTTGAGTAGGCTGTAAAAGCTGTTTTATGCCTATCGAACAAAACCCACCTTATGAATGTCTAAATAGCAACCCACTGCACAGACTGGGCTGTTGTTATTTCTGCCAGAAAGCCTAAGACTCAGGTGGCTCCAAGGGTATATTTAGACAAGTTAAAAACTGATTGCTTTCTAAGATGTGTCTTAGAGGTCTTCTAACTCACAGTATTTTTTTTTAAACAGGACTTGATGCCTAGGGTAGAAGGAAGGCCATCTTTCAAAACATCAGCTGAGTTGCTTTTCTATGCTCTGCCTGAGTTGGTGCTGGCTACCTAGGACTGTTTCTCCTCCTGCACCCAAGGAGCTGCCACGATGGCGACATTCTTCTGACACTGGCAGTGACTAACAGGGGGAGTCCTGCAACTGCAGGATACCGGCTGTCTACAGGTGCTCAACAAGGAATCCAGAGCTCTTACCCCCAAAAAAATCAGAGCAGTCATCAACATTGCCTCATCCTGTGTGAAAGTCCTTACATGTTTCCCTGTCCTTTCTAGCCTATCTATCTCCCTCTTGGAGTCATATAAATATCTAAACACCTTTTTGGGAGCAGAAGAGAAAGACCAAATAGCCACTGTATCTCCAACAAGGAGTTGGGATATCATGTTTTTGATGATGCTCTGGAGTGTTCCAACTGGCCTGTGCAATGAAGCACTGGGCCTGTTTGAAACAAGTGCAGTAAGTCACAATTTACAGCGTGTCCTGCTGTGTTAGGAAAGCTGTTGCAAAAATCAACATTGGCTCATTCGCTGCTTGCTGGTGGTGTCAGGAAACAAACTTTTGCAGTTGAGCAAAGTTCAGTGTGTCAGAGCATGCCAGCAGGAAGAGAAAGTGTTGATGATAAGTGGGAAGGGAATGTTGCAGAGGGAAGGCACTTAACGGGCCTGAGCTCAGGCCAGGGCTGTCATCTCTGTCTGTGGTGCACCCACTCCTCCATCCCCCTGGCCCTGCAGATGCCCCTGAGCCCTGTCCCCATAATGGCATGGGGATTGTCCCCCTAAAGGACCCAAGATCCTTCCTTTCAAGTGCCTACTACTGTGCTTTCATCCAACCCTGCCCCCAATACTGGCTCAGCACCAGAGGAATGGCTGAATGCTATGGCAAAAACCCCTACGGAAAAACAGCTCAGGCAGTGAAAAAAAAAGGAAGGACAAGAGAAGGGGAAGTACTACAGGCATTTCTTCCCACAAAGCTCTGAGCATCCTCTGCAGGTGTCTGGGTGCTCTGGAATTTCCATCATCCCCAGCAGGCTTCAGTAACAGTCATTATACCCTGACAACCAGGTGTCATCCTGGGACTTGATGGGACTCTTCTCCTTGCTTTCAAGATACTTTGGCTATTGAGAAAAGTGTGCAATAAAATGTCTCTTTTTGTTTCAGCTGACTGATGTGAAGTCCTGAGCCATAAAGCTCAAGCCAAGTCAGCAGTGTCGTCACCCCCAGGTGAATACCACAGCAAGGAAAGGTATTGGACTCAGCTTCTTTTTGTTTTTCATAATTTCCAGGCAGGACACTGTGGGAGCAGAGCACTTAAAGAGAAGAGAATTAAAATAATAAATGTAAATGGTGTTTATTGAGAGGGAGAATTAAAACCCAAATGAGCATGAATATGTGAGGATGGCCATCTGAAACAATCTGCTGCCAGCAGGAGTAGCTACTGCTCCAGAGGTTGTGCACTGCCCTTTTTCACAGGGGTCGCATCTTCCTCCCTACCCCAAGCTGGTTGCCCGACCCTCATCTGCTGTGCTCTGTCACTGTTGAGCACTGTGTCAAATTTATATTGGGCACATCAAGGTGCAAGAGCCTTGGTCTTCCTTTCTGCTTGTGAAATGTCATGCACACCTAGGGAAGCCAATAAATAATAAATAACAATAACACATGCACATGCTCATAACCAAGTCACTGTTTGCATAGTGAATATTCAGCACCCACCAGATGGTTCTTCTTTCACTGCCTTCGAAATGGAAATGACCAGTTACTAAAGATAAAATATTCCTTCCCTTTTGCTGCTTCCCTTGGGCTCCTACTTGTTGTTCTCTTGCAGAAATGCTGCTCCCTAGAGAAGGAAGCCTTTCAGCCTTGGAAACAGTGAAATCAGATCTGAAATATGAAATGTTTCAGTAGGAGCTACAGATAAATGAACACAGTGTTAAATCAATTCCAGAAAACAGACTTGGATTAATCCTCCTGCCTGCCACAGCAGAGCTCTGGGAGAAGCGATCTCTCTCCCCACCGTCACACGGCTGCTGCCCCTGCCATCAAGATGCTCCTCCACTGGGTCTGTGGGACCCGTTACTAAATTACTTTGGCTGTGCAAAAATGCTGGCTATCAGTGAGTGCACCAGATGCACTGCACACAACCAGCACCCTGGCCACACTGCAGGTGGCAGTGATTTAACTGACTACTTGTTTGCTACATGGAGGGACAGATTCTGTCGACTGCAGTTCCACCCACCACTGGTGCAGTGGGTGCAGTTTCCGTTTATGATTCCTTATGTAAAACGCACTAACAGCACTGGGAGCAGAGACCAGGCTTCCAGCCACCCAATGCCAAGTCAAATACCAGCTTGCTTCTTGCCCTTCTTTGTCCCCACATGCCACACTCATGGTTGCCCAACTCCATTGAAGGAGCTTGTCCCATCCCATCCCATCCCATCCCATCCCATCCCATCAGGTAGCTTGGTATGAAAGATGCTGGGTTCAAACTATGTCAGGAGGTTGAGAGCCCAGGCACTTCACTTTCTGAGTGTACCTTTGAGCCCCAGATTTGGTGCAGAAGAAGGGTCGTTATCCCTGCCAGTCGCATGCTCACATGGAGGGTTTCCCACGCCGATCCCTGAGCAGGTCGAGGTGCTTTCTGTGCAGTCCTGAGATACACATCTGTTCAGCCTCATCACCAGCCAGGGCATCCTCTGGGCAGCTCTCTGTCCCTACCAGTGATGAACAGCCTCTTTTCCTGGAGCAGACCTGGCTTGCTTTAACAGAAGAAACTGAAAGCCCTGTCCAAGAAGAGCATACGAGGCAGAACCAGGTCCTCCTCTGAGGGGGCTGGAGGCAGCCCCATATTCCCTTGTTTCCAGTTCCTATATTGCCTGAACATCCAAGGGAGACTCCTTGTGCTGGAGGGGTGGAGATATCACTACAGATGCTGGGAGGACACACCATGCCCTAGAGGCCAATACCCCTTCTGGGCTGGGTGGGGCTGAAGCATAAACCTTGGTCCAGTAATATTACCCCTTACATGAGCCAAGGTGGAATAATTGAGATGTTACGTTCTTTTCTTGGCTGAAGGAAAAGAAAGCCATGATTTGATCATGGGTAGCTCTTTGCCATATTCCAGGAACCACCTGATGTATTTAGTATCAAACAAATGAAGCCTTTAGCACTGTTTTGAGTAAGCCCAAGGTTGCAGTGATGGCACCACATCAAGAGCAATCACACATCAGGCTGACTGAAGAAAGGGTATGCTCCTGTCAGATGGTAATTTCCCTTATCCTTGAGCTTCTGGGCATCTCCAAAGTCCAATGGTGGTGCAGGGCCTACAGAGCCAGTGTGGTGTCTGCTCAGGGGATGGCACCTTTGGCCTTACTCTCCCTCCTCAGGGGCAGTGACTGAGTGAGGAAAACCCCTCACAAGACTGCAGTGGAGGAGCAGTGGAACTCCACAGTGGAGGACTGCAGAGGATGACTACAGAGTACCTCAGGGTAAACAGCAAGGAGTTATGGGAGGAAACAGAAAAATTAGGAATTAATATGAGGGAAAAGTCCCACAGCAGCGGGACTTGGATTTTCTCCAGACCTGTCTTCACTTGCTTCTCTCAGATTCCTGTCTGGTGCGTTTGGGGTAAACACAGCCAGTACCCGGGTTTCCAAGATGCCTGCCAGAAGCAGAAGCCAGGATCTGCTTCCCTCAGAGCTGGGGAAGGGGGCTGCCCCTCAGGGCTGGAGGGGCAGGGGGCAGGTTGTGCCCTGCCAGCGGGCTGCGCAGCGGGGAGCAGGGCTGCCATCACCTCGGGGGCTCCGAGGGGAGCGGGGCCAGGGGGAGCCCTGGGCAGGGCTCGGGCAGGAGGGGCCCTGCCACGGTGTGGGGGGCAGGACTGAAAGGAGCTGGGAAACTCCTTTCCTGGAAGAGATGGAGATGCGGGGCTGGAGGGGGCTTTGGTGTGATGTGAAAGCCGGAAAGAACAAGGCTGGTTGGGGTCAGAAAAAGACAGCGGAGGAGTTGGGGTGAGCGCCGGGATGAGGGGAGCTCTGTGCAGGAGGCACCGGCTTCCCCAGCCCCCTCCCAACCTCGGCACTT